>NC_056450.1:18369657-18464657 GCF_018296145.1 Oncorhynchus tshawytscha | reverse complement strand
AGTTTGTAAGCAAAGCGGCAGCAACTGTAGTTACATTGTATCACCAGAGGAGGGCGGTCAGTAAGGTAGTAAACCACCCGTGCTTCCTCTGCATCTCTCCTCTGAACAGTTGGTGGCAACGTAATTGGGGAGGACGTGCTCGTGGTAATGGCTGGAGCGGAATGGTATCATATATATCAAACACATGGTATCCATTCTATTCGCTCCTTTTCAGCCATTATTATGAGACGTCCTCCCGTCAGCAGCCACCATTGCCTCTGAACCATCTGTTGCCCCTTAGCAGCATCTTCTCCATGACCCCTCTAACTCCGCCTCATTAATCTCAACCCTTATCTCTTAGCCACTTCATCTGGAGCACCTCTTCACTTAAAGACTTCATCTGGACTCAACAGGGGTAAGAACATCTCTGGAATACCAAACACAACAAAACAATGACTAGGCTATGATTTCCATATTGATTCAATAGGCACATTCAGGTCTACCGTTGTCTATTGTCCAACATTAGATACACCAAACAAGTTTGCCATAGATACACAACCCTTGGAGGGCAACATGTGGAAGATCTGTCGCTCCATTTGTTTTGAGATGTGAGTGAAATGTTACACCAGACCAGTACCCACCCTGCCCCCACCTTCACTGTGGGCTCTGGCTCCACTAGCCCTCCATGCCTGGGAATACAGGGGAGAGAAAACCATGGCTCTTCCTGACAGGATATCCTGCCCTGAAGTCCTGCTCCTAGGCTCCATGTGACCTCTTAACCCTTCCCGACCTCCAGCCACAGCCACAGCCACAGCATAACAGCCACTGTGCACCCTCCAACACCTCCCACCCCACCGCCCCGGGCCACTCGCAGTAAATGGAAGCCATTAGGTGATGAATGAGTGTCGTTGGTGTTGATTTAAGCTCAACGGCGCCCCTGGTGTCCCATATGGACGTTGTGGGTATACCACAACACTGGAGGTAATTAGCCAATCATCCCGTGGTCTCTCCCACACCCAAGGTCAGTAACTGAGTCCTTTCTCACCCATCTGTTCAGTCAGGCTCAATGGGCTAGGAAAAATACTGCTCTGCCTCCAGTCTGAATGTGGTGATACTCAGTGAGGCTTCAAATCACAGCCACTGATCAAAATTATTTTGTGTGTATGTGGTGCTGTTTGTGCGTGCGTGTGGCTGTGTGTGTGTGTGTGTGTGTGTGTGTGTGTGTGTGTGTGTGTGTGTGTGTGTGTGTGTGTGTGTGTGTGTGTGTGTGTGTGTGTGTGTGTGTGTGTAGAGAGAGCTGTTCACACACTGAGAGTGGAAGGGGTTCCCAGTGGACACAGGACAGGGGCAGGGTTGTCCAGAGACTGGAGTGGAAATCAACACTTCCAGTCAGGACAGGAAGGGCTACTGCCTCTTATCACTGACCACACAGGCTGGAAGGAAGAGGGCTGGGGAGAGAGAACTGGATGGAGTAACAGACAGTGACAGTCAGATAGAAAAAGAAGGAGGGATACATGGACAGAAAGTGAGAGGGTCTTTGATAAAGAGGCCAATGAAAGAGTGGAATGTAAAGGGTGTAGAGAGATACAAGATAGGCTACTGTAGATGGGGAGTGAGGCAAGTGGAATGCATTATAGTATCTGCTATCTGTCTGTGACAAGCACAGTGAAGATTAGATTGGGAGCATCCTTGTAGTTGTAAATTTGACCTGTAAGGTGGACATATTTGAAGTATATAAACGTGAAGAAAGTATCAGTATGTTGTTATAACAGGCTACGTGATTGATGGAGTCTTCATGCATACCAATCACACGGTGATTAAGTATGGCAGCCCAATTCTGATCTTTTTTTCACTAATTGGTATTTTGACCGAAAAGATCTGATGATATTGGTCAAACTATCAATTATTGGAAAAAATGATCAGAATTGGGCTGCCTGTGTAAACACAGCTGATGCATCACCAAAATCTCTGGTGACTGAGCTACGATGATAACATGCACAACACTGTCAGAGACTATGCACAGACTCCCCCAGCCCACACTCAGAGTCAAGTTAACTACAACCCTACCAGTTTTGTATGCAGAGGGAAACGGGGTTTGGAAGCAGGGTGTGGAAGCTTTCAGCACTCAGCACTAGGGATTGTCCCAGATGGACACAAGCCGCTCCCTCCCTTTCAAAACAGCCCATGACAGAGGCCAGCCCTCTCCTCTCCTGTCCTCTCCTCTCCTGTCCTCTCCTCTCCGGTTCCTATGCACATGTAAACTATGGGGATTTAGTGACAACAACAGAATAAGACAAACGTATTCCCTCTGCCTTTAGCAAAGTCCTCTCTGACAATTTGTCTGTCCTCTGAAAGTCAACACATCACAAATGCGGGCTAACTCACTGCCAGTGTGGGTGGGTCTGTTTCCAATTTTCTCACCCCTCCGCCCAAAAAATAAAACTTTGGTCCAAAAACAACAAAACAAGCAAGAAAAAAAGCCACACTTAAATGTTCCACACTATTAAAAGACACAGGGCAAACTAAAGCAGCTCCATCTTGCTGCTCCGCAAATGGTTATCACTGTTTTCCTTCCTTTCTTTGAGAGAGCGTGGGAGCACGCTCGGAGAGGAGGAGAAAACCTGTGCAGAAAACAACAGGAGGAAGCTGGAAACATGAGCCGGGGGCTGCAGAATGAGCCGGGGGCTGCAGAATAAGCCGGGGGCTGCAGAATGAGCCGGGGGAGAAGAGAAAAGAGGGAGAGGAACTGGGGAAAGGGCGAGAAAAAGAGTGAGAGAGCACTTTGACTGGGTACGATGTTAATCTCTGAAGCGTTGACTTTGAAACAAAATTGACATTGAACATAAACTTAATCCACCAGTGATTAAGCCAGCTCACACACAAAAGACATGGTTGCATTTCCACATAGACACATTCTCCTTCCATACTATAACAGACATAAAAACACACTTAATGAAAGCGTAACTGCTGTAAAGTTAGAGTAGCGCTGAAGCAGGGTCTTACCAGCTCGTAGGGTGAACATCCAGTCAGGGTAGTGTCAGGGTGTCTCTACGCCATATCCAGTCCAGAGCAGGCAGGCACAGTGTCAGCTCCCTCTATCCAGGCTAGCAGGGGAAAAGTGAGGGGCCGCAACAAAAGGCATAGAGGGAGGGAGAAACAGATTAACCACTCTGAGCTGACTGGTGGACTCCCTCTCTCTCTCTAACACACACAGTCACATGTACGCATAACCAGTTCACAGTTGGTCCCCCCTATCACTGACTTTTGGGTAACTTATGTCAGAGTTGCCTCAGAAGCTGAAGCGGCGAGTGGAGGAAAAAAAAGAGGATTAGAATGTGTGTGTGCAGTGGTGTGTGTGTGTGTGTGAGAGAGAGGAGCTGGGGAGAGGGGGGTTAAGGTAGGAGGGACAGGCACAGCTTGGAGGCCGGAGGCAGACTACTAAAGACAATGGCAGGAAACACTATCAGGAGGGAAAAAAAACATTGCAAAAATCATTTTAAAGCGCAAAAACAATGACATCCACATGGAAAACAAATGATGCGCTGTGCCTCGACTGCAAACAATGATATACAAAACAACAATGATAAAGATAAGAGATGTTTAGCCCTGCTGTTTGAGCCCATATCAAAGTCCTAGTTTCACTGCAAGCTTTCCTCAGGGTCCTTGCTGTTCTGCCGCCATAGACGCCATAGACGACCAAAAACTGCCCCCAGCAAAAACTAGAATAGTCCCAGTAAGTAAAATGACATTGAAAATATATCTAAAATACATATTTTCCAGACATTGCATTTAGGTTCTGAATAAGAGGTGAAAAGGTATTTTCCGTATGTTTAAAATACATATTTTTTCAGGATGTTGAAAAGGCATATTTGCATGTATTTTTGGATGTTGAGATCAGGCTCATTTTTGGTTCTGAATGAAAGTTGAAAATAAGCCATTTATAGACCTCGATGTTTGTGCCATATCAAGGCTGATCCAGACCGAACAAAATCTGAACCAAACATAGACATCTATTATCGGTTCATATTTGGTCCGGACCAAAAACCAATGTCCGTGGATGTGGAAATCAAGGTCTGTCCGGAACTGCATCAAAAAAAGATGTCCAAAATGCATCGGTGTCGGTTCGTGCTTACTGAGGAGTAGCCTACAGTGTTTCCTGAAGTATCATTTTATGAATGCCCATCTATGTGGTAAGCCTACCATTTGTAAACACCAAAAAAACAAAGTCCGGACAGGGCCAACAAAAATATGTCCAAAAGACGGTCTTGTGCTTACTGGGGTGTAGCCTACCATGTCTGCAATGGAATCTTATGAATGCCCATCCATGTGGTAGGCCCATCCATGTGGTAGGCCCCTCCATGTGGTAGGCCCATCCATGAGGTAGGCCCATCCATGTGGTAGCCCCATCCATGTGGTAGACCCATCCATGTGGTAGGCCCATCCATGTGGTAGGCTCATCCATGTGGTAGGCTCATCCATGTGGTAGGCTCATCCATGTGGTAGGCCCATCCATGTGGTAGGCTCATCCATGTGGTAGGCCCATCCATGTGGTAGGCCCATCCATGTGGTAGGCCCATCCATGTGGTAGGCTCATCCATGTGGTAGGCTCATCCATGTGGTAGGCCCATCCATGTGGTAGGCCCATCCATGTGGTAGGCTCATCCATGTGGTAGGCCCATCCATGTGGTAGGCCCATCCATGTGGTAGGCCCATCCATGTGGTAGGCTCATCCATGTGGTAGGCCCATCCATGTGGTAGGCTCATCCATTTCGTAGGCCCATCCGTGTGGTAGGCCCATCCATGTGGTAGGCTCATCCATGTGGTAGGCTCATCCATGTGGTAGGCTCATCCATGTGGTAGGCTCATCCATGTGGTAGGCTCATCCATGTGGTAGGCCCATCCATGTGGTAGGCCCATCCATGTGGTAGGCCCATCCATGTGGTAGGCTCATCCATGTGGTAGTCCCATCCATGTGGTAGGCTCATCCATGTGGTTGGCCCATCCATGTGGTAGGCTCATCCATGTGGTAGGCTCATCCATGTGGTAGGCTCATCCATGTGGTTGGCCCATCCATGTGGTAGGCTCATCCATGTGGTAGGCTCATCCATGTGGTAGGCCCATCCATGTGGTAGGCCCATCCATGTGGTAGGCCCATCCATGTGGTAGGCTCATCCATGTGGTAGTCCCATCCATGTGGTAGGCTCATCCATGTGGTTGGCCCATCCATGTGGTAGGCTCATCCATGTGGTAGGCTCATCCATGTGGTAGGCTCATCCATGTGGTTGGCCCATCCATGTGGTAGGCTCATCCATGTGGTAGGCTCATCCATGTGGTTGGCCCATCCATGTGGTAGGCTCATCCATGTGGTAGGCCCACCGTTTGTAAAACAGGCCGTTGCATTGTCTTTATTAGTCCTGATTCCCGTGACTCATCAATTTGGCTATTTAAGCTCTGAATATCATCTACCCAACTTTAATCAGGAGTTTTCGTGAGCCTATTTGCAATTTGTTTACACAGCGGGAAATGCAGAAGTATTTTATTTTTTGCTATGATCAGCTTGTCAAAATTGATGGATACAAACTTGAAACCACTGATAATGACAATGGGGTGAAACTCCTGGACAAGAGTTGGAATTGTCCATTCCATATTGTCCAACAATATCTCTCCAACAGCAGCCTGAAGAGGCAAAGTGGTCACGGCTTATCACATGGCGGCATCAACACTTACCTAAAAGGCCCATATGCCACTGGTTGAGAGAAAATGTCATTGTTTTTGGGCAGAATTAAGTGAAGTTTCATGTGTTGTTGTTGGAGGGTCTTGGACAGTTTATCTCAGAAAATGATGCCCTTGTCAATCTGCCGCCATAGGTGGCTGCCTCGTCCTGCCTAATGAGCGGGCAGGCCGTGACTTTCCCACACACACACACACACACACACACACACACACACACACACACCCTGTAATCATACCTTGTGATAAGAAAAGCGTCCCCAGTACTCCCTGTTTAGCCTCAGCTGCTGGGCCACAACAGACAGTATTCTGTCCCCAGTCTGATTGCACACACAAGGGGATGGATTTCAAAATGCTAATTCAATTTCCTCTCTAGGGGAAAAGGTGAACCAGGAGGACATGGATGAACCGGCCCCTTGTGGAGCTGCCTGCCTCACACTGTGGAGAGCAGATAGTAGATGGATGATTGGCTAATTGTTGGTAAACTGATGACTTGGTCAGATTGACTAATTGGCCTGCGGTCTTGTGGGTCAAACTAGAGAGTAGTTACATCAATAACAATAGTCCGAGCCCTTCACATTCATAACTGTAATATGAGTTGAGAAATTGGCTGCATGTTAATTCTGAAGGCTTTTCATTATGTATGAATCCATAATAAAACAAGGCTGTGTGTCACTGTCGGCAGAGCAGGGTGGCATGAATACACAGTGAATGTTTCTGTAAATGACTAAACACATGGGCAAGGTCCCACCAGAAGGGTGAGTATGTAACACACACACACACACACGCACGCACACGCACACACGCGCACATGCACGCGCGCACGCACACGCGCGCACACACACACGCACACGCACGCACACACGCGCACGCACACACACGCGCGCACACACACACGCACGCACACGCACATGCACACACACACACACACACACACACACACACACACACACACACACACACACACACACACACACACACACACACACACACACACACACACACACACACACACACACACACACACACACGCGCACACCTCCAGATGTGGGTGTGTGATGTATGCAGTGATTGTTCTGTGTCCTCTCCCCTCCTCTGTTTTGGTTACCAACCCCTCTGCTAAGCCTAAAATCCAACGCTGCTATCCAACTGTCAGGAGAGGAGGTGAGTGCCTATAACTAGCCTCCCTGTAGCCCTGCTAACAATGTACAGAGCTTTGAAAGAGATGTGGAATAAATGTATATTTCATGCATGTTCTTCTTACACAGTGTCTCTGTTTTTGTGACATTTTTACTACCATAAAATGAAACCATGCAGCCATGTGGTTGATGGAGAATGTACAGTATTTGCAAAATTCCTAAATCCGTCTCTGAATCTGAGTGTTGGGATGTAATTACAAAATATAATTTTCTGAATCCAGATTTCATGACAGATCTATCTGTTCTTGCTGTTAGAGTACATGGTGTGGAATGTACAGTGCCTTCAGAAAGTAGTCATACCCTTTGACTAAATCCATTTTGAATTCAACACAACTAAATGTGGATTAAATATTGTTTTTTCTCATCAATTTACACTAAATACCCCATAATGAGTGTTGTCCTAATTTCTTTTGCGAATTGTTTGAAAATGAATTACAGCAATATCTCATTTACATAAGTATTCACATCCCTGAGTCGATACTTTGTAGAAGCACCTTTGGTGGCGATTACAGCGTTGAGTCGTCTTAGGTATATCCGTATCAGCTATGTACATCTGGATTTGGGGATTTTCTCAAGCTCTTTTAAGTTAGATGGGGAGCAGAGATGAACAGCAATCTTCAAGTCTTTCCACAGATTTTTAATGCGATTCAAGTCTGGGCTTTGGCAGGGTCACTCAAGGACTTTCACATTCTTGTTTAGAAGCCATTTCAGTGTTGCTTTGGCTGTATGCTTTGGGTTATTATCCTGTTGGAACGTAAATCTTCACCCCAGTCTGAGGTCATTTGTACTCTGAACCAGGTTCTCATCAAGGATTTGCCTGTATTTGGCTCCATTCATTGTTCCCTCCATTCTTACCAGTCTCCCAGTCCCTGCTGCTGAAAACCATCCCCATAGCGTGATGCTGCAACCACCATGCTCCATGGTAGGGATGGTGTTAGATGGGTGATGGGCTGTGCCTGGTTTTCTCCAGGCATAGCGCTTTGCATTCAGGCCAAAGAGTAAAATATTTGTCTCCTCAAACCACAGAATCGTTTGCCTTATGCTCCCAAGTGGCACAGCGATCTAAGGCACTGCATCTCAGTGCTAGAGGCTTCACTACAGATCCTGGTTCTGATTGCAGGTTGTATCACAACTGGCTGTGATTGAGGGTCCCATAGGGCGTTGCACTATTGGCCCAGCGTCATCCGGGTTAGAGTTTGGCCTCGGTAGGCCGTCATTGTAAATAAGAATTTGTTTTTAACTTACTTTCCTAGTTTAAAAAAAGGTTAAATTCAAATAAATAAAATGAAAATGCTTTCAGAGTCTTTCACATGGCTTTTTGCAAACTCCAGGTGTGCTGTCATGTGTCTTTTCCTCAGGAGTGTCTTCCGTCTGGCCGCTCTCCCATAAAGCCCAGATTGGTAAAGTGTTGTTACAGGTTGTTGGCAGATTCTCCCATCTCAGCCAAATAACTCCGTAGTTCTGTCAGAGTGGTCATTGGGTTCTTGGTCACCTCCCTAACCAAGGTCTTTCATGCCTGGTTTCTCAGTTTGGTTGGACTGCCAGCTCTAGGCAGAGTCTGGGTAGTTCCATATTTTTTTCAATTTCCCAATGATTGAGACCACTGTGCTCTTGGAAACATTCAACACTCTAAGAATTGTTTTATACTCTTACCCAGATATATGCCTCATCACAATTGTATCTCAGAGATCTACGGACAGTTCCTTGGACTTATAGTTTTTGCACTTATAGCATAGTTTCTGCTCTGAGGTGCACTATTGACCTGTTCACTAGGGACCTGTTACAGGACCTTATATCGACAGGTGTGGTTCTTTCTAAATCACATTCAAACAATTGAATTGGCCACAGGTGGACGCCAATAAAGTTGTTGTGACATTTCAAGGATGATTAAAGGGAATTGGGTGTGAATACTGGTGTAAATGAGATATTTTCAACAACAAATAATCTAAAAACAGGTTTTCACTTTGTCATTATGGGGTATTGTATGTAGATGGGTGAGATCAACTGAATCCATGTTGAATTCAGGCTGTAACACAACTAAATGTGGAATAGGCCAAGGGGTATGAATACTTTCTAACTGGATGCAGAGCATGTCACAGGTCATAGTTATATTAGTGTACTGGGGAAAGCCACTAGAGGATCAGGCCCGGACGCATTTCGGGTGCTGGAGGACCTACCTCTGTTTTCCTTTATTTAGCAAGACAGTCTTTCCCTTGAAAACAATCTCTGTCAGATTTGATGACTTCGTGGCCGTGCCAGCTAGTGACTAGTCTGCAAAGCTACCTCCAGGGTAACATTCATGACAATAAAATGCCAACCTGATGTTTCCTAGCTCATCTTATGCTATTCGTCACATTTTGCCATGAGGATGAGAGAAAATGTAATCGTTTTAAAGCTGTTCATGTGCTATTAGGGGTGCCCCCGACCCCCGGGGCACGTGCCCGTTTGGTAATCCAGCCCTGACAGGATGGGTACAGATCAGATTGAGAAGTCTGCAGTGGAACCCATGGCAATGGAATGATGCTTAACTGGATCTACTGTTGGATTGTTGCTGTAGATGTTATTGTCTATTAGCTTCACAGATTTATAAAACTACATCTGTATGACAGTGGCTAGTGGGGACGAAGCACACTGATGTCTTATTCTGCATTCGCTGTATCCTGCACTGAGCTCTGTTATGATCTGCTCCTAAAATGCATAATTAAAACAATTCAACATGCGATGATTCCCCTTTGGGAAGGAGGAATTCATTCTCTGGGCTGGAACCAACTCAACCGCCCTTTCTCCTGCTTCAATAAGGCTTCCATCATGTTTAATATTGGCCTGTACACAACCCTAACAACCAGTCAAATAAATCTACCCCATTGTTAACAATACTTAGATTGTTTTTGGATCGCTCTGCATTCAGCCTCGGACTCCTATTTAATTTTAGTATAATATTTTGCTTCCTCTTCCACATACAGACAAAGAATCCTTAACATTTAGATACAAAGACTGGAGAAAGAAAAACATTGAAAGCGGTTTATATTAATACGGTATAGAAGTGGGGAAGGAGGATACAGAATGACAGAAGTAACAGTCCAGTGGGAGTAATAAACAGAGGAGACAGAGAGGAGACAGAGAGGAAGCAGAGAAGTACATGGAGACAGAGAGGAGGCAGAGAAGTACATGGAGACAGAGAGGAGGCAGAGAAGTACATGGAGACAGAGAGGAGGCAGAGAAGTACACGGAGACAGAGAGGAGAGAGAGAGGAGGCAGAGAGGAGACAGAGAAGTACATGGAGACAGAGAGGAGACAGAGAAGTACATGGAGACAGAGAGGAGACAGAGAAGTACATGGAGACAGAGAGGAGAGGGAGAGGAGGCAGAGAAGTACATGGAGACAGAGGAGGCAGAGAAGTACATGGAGACAGAGAGGAGACAGAGAAGTACATGGAGACAGAGAGGAGAGGGGAGAGGAGGAGACAGAGGAGAAGTACATGGAGACAGAGAGACAGAGTACATGGAGACAGAGGAGGCAGAGAAGTACATGGAGGCAGAGAAGTACATGGAGACAGAGGAGGCAGAGAAGTACATGGAGACAGAGAGGAGGCAGAGAAGTACATGGAGACAGAGAGGAAGCAGAGAAGTACACGGAGACAGAGAGGAGAGAGAGAGGAGGCAGAGAAGTACATGGAGACAGAGAGGAAGCAGAGAAGTACACAGAGACAGAGAGGAGAGAGAGGAGACAGAAGTACACAGAGACAGAGAAGTACATGGAGACAGAGGAGGCAGAGAAGTACATGGAGACAGAGAGGAGGCAGAGAAGTACATGGAGACAGAGAGGAAGCAGAGAAGTACACGGAGACAGAGAGGAGAGAGAGAGGAGGCAGATAAGTACATGGAGCCAGAGGAGAGAGAGAGGAGGCAGATAAGTACATGGAGCCAGAGGAGCGAGAGAGGAGGCAGATAAGTGTATGGAGCCAGAGGAGAGAGAGAGGAGGCAGATAAGTATATGGAGCCAGAGGAGAGAGAGAGGAGGCAGATAAGTACATGGAGCCAGAGGAGAGAGAGAGGAGGCAGATAAGTACATGGAGCCAGAGGAGAGAGAGAGGAGGCAGATAAGTGTATGGAGCCAGAGGAGAGAGAGAGGAGGCAGATAAGTGTATGGAGCCAGAGGAGAGAGAGAGGAGGCAGATAAGTACATGGAGCCAGAGGAGAGAGAGAGGAGGCAGATAAGTACATGGAGCCAGAGGAGAGAGAGAGGAGGCAGATAAGTATATGGAGCCAGAGGAGAGAGAGAGGAGGCAGATAAGTACATGGAGCCAGAGGAGAGAGAGAGGAGGCAGATAAGTACATGGAGCCAGAGGAGAGAGAGAGGAGGCAGATAAGTATATGGAGCCAGAGGAGAGAGAGAGGAGGCAGATAAGTATATGGAGCCAGAGGAGAGAGAGAGAGAGCGAGAGAGAGAGAGCGAGAGGCAGAGAAGTACATGGAAACAGAGAAGAGAGAGAGAGAGAGAGAGAGGAGGCAGATAAGTACATGGAGACAGAGGAGAGAGGAGGCAGATAAGTACATGGAGACAGAGGAGAGAGAGAGCAAGAAAGAGAGGAAGCAGGGATAGAGCAGAAGAGAGGGGGAGAGACACAGAGCCCGGTATGTAAGGGAGAAGAGAGGGGGGGGAGAAAGCGAGTCAGAGATAGAGCAGTGGAGTGAGAGTGAAGTTCTGTGAGAGGAGGGCTGAGAGCCCCAGCTGGGTCCTGGTATCTGTGTGGTCTGGTCTGGTCCGGCTTTGTATGTGGTTCTGTTGGGAAACAGGCCTAACTCACCACAGCACGCAGACCCACAGTAATGCTATGTAGCTTTCAGCTTCACATGCAACCAGAACAGAGCAAGAATGCAAGCTCTCCTCCATGTCCAATTCACCTCCCTCTCTCCATCCACCCCTGCCTTTTGCCCAGGCTGCAGATGCTCGCCTGGGCCTGGGTTCAAATCTCTCTCTTTGAGGCCATATCCAATGATTGTAGCAGACAGAGCTCTTAGCTCAAGGACATAGTGGTGGGTTTAACAGCATGCTTGGATGGTTCTGCACCTTGTATGAGAGGCCATAATAGATGAGCCACACAAGAGGATGTTTAACATCTCCACAGGACTGATTCTTGGGTTAAAATCTGGTATATAATGTCCCCTCTGATGTCATAAACTGGATCACATGGTCAAACCATGGTTGACCACAGATCTGATCGACCTGGTCTGGTCCTGAGAGTGTAGAAAGTCGAGTTGAGAGGTCATGGTGGACAACGCCGGATAGTCCTAGTCGTGATGTAAGAGCAAACATTACCCTCAACTTAGTAATGTAACAATGCTGCTGCTCACTTAGAGCAGAGCTACTCTGTTACATCAAATGGAACACATCTGCCTGCTGTTGGAAAAAATAACAATTGGATACACATTTTATTCTATTATGGCTTTGTTTCACGAAGCAGGAGGAACTGGAACTCAAGCAGAAGAAAAACGTTAATAAAACATAAAGCTGTGTTGAGAAGGCGATCTTAAAGGGCCGGTGCTCCTTTCCTCCTGTAGAGCCACCAGGCGCTTGGGCTGGAGCAGCCAGGCCACCGCAGAGGGCCCCCAACCCCATCTGCTTTTGTAGGTCACCATTACATCAGCAGGTTTATGGAAAAGACTTAAGAAACACTTCATCTTGACCTACTTTTAGATTGTGAATGTGCGCAATTCTCTGGTTTCTCAACATTCGTCCCTGTATCAATGACAGATAGGTTGTCTTATGAGCGAGGTTACCTTGGTTTCCAGTAATAAATAAGAGACCAATTGTGGATGAGCAGACTAGAATAACCACTTGATGAAGGTCAGAATTATTATGTAAGAAGCTATGAATATATTTGATTGGCGCACATAATGTATATGAAGGGGTTGGGACTAGGGGCTGTGGGGGAAGTGAGCTCTCAGACAGACCTGGAGGAGGAGTGTTTGGGTCTGGCGTTATGTGATGAATGACTCCATGTTGACTGGTCGGTCCCAAGGGTTAAGTACTGACTCTGGCCTCTCAGGGAGTAGTGCGCCACAAAGGTCATGTTTTTCTCTCCCCTACAGGGTCGAGCTCAACTAGAGCGTATGGTTGTCTACACATATAGCATACACACACACACACACAGTACAAATCACATTTTATTGGACACATACACATTAAGCAGATATTGCTGGGTGTAGTGAATTGCTTGTGTTTCTAGATCCAACCGTGCAGTAATATCTAGCAATTCACAACAATACACACAAACCTGAAAGTAAAAGAATTAAGACACGTATAAATATTAGGACGAGCAATGTCAGAGTCTGGAGCATATACAGTATGTGTGATGGGAAGTATAGACATTATGTACAGTATGGGGATAGAATATGTAGTATATCTAGAATACATAGGATAGAATAGTATATATACATACAGCAATAGTTGAATAGGATATAGAATACAGTATATACATATGAAATGAGTAAAACAGTATGTAAACATTATTAAAGTGACCAGTGTTCAATGTCTATGTACATAGGGCAGCATTCTCTAAGGTGCAGGGTTGAGTAACCGGGTGGTTGCTGGCTAGTGATAGGGACTAAGTTCAGGGCAGGGTACTGGGTGGAGGCTGGCTAGTGATGGCTATTTAGCAGTCTGATGGCCTTGAGATAGCAGCTGTTTTTCAGTCTCTCGGTCGCAGCTTTGATGCACCTGACCTCTCCTTCTGGATGATAGCGGGGTGAATAGGCCGTGGCTAAGGTGCTTGATGTCAATTATATTTTTGGCGTTCCTGTGACATCGGGTTCTTTACGGGTACAGGAGGGCAGGCAGTGTGCCCCCGGGGATGTGTTGGGGTGGGGGGCACCACACTCTGGGGAGCAGAAACACACCATTCTCTTCTCTGGTCCTACTGTCCTCCTAATGTTGATCTATCAACACGCTATTAATTCACCTTGATTGTGATCACCTGCTTAGGTCTGTGCACATTAGCTTTCATTATTTTATCCCAGTAGACATTGCTGTAGGCTACTTCTGGTCAGGGAGAAATTCCCTTTTCCCTGTGACTGAAATTCCCATGGAGAGAGGGAATGTGGGATAATGTGGGATCACAGGGTTTTACAGGAGCCAACAAGGGCCAGTAAGGCCAGTTGTCTCAGGGAATGTGGGGAAAACGGGGGATCATAGAGGAAGGAACATGGCAGCCAGGAACCAGAGGATGGGTTTTACAGGGGCCAACAGGGGCCAGTAAGGCCAGTTGTCTCAGGGAATGTGGGGAAAACGGGGGATCATAGAGGAAGGAACATGGCAGCCAGGAACCAGAGGATGGGTTTTACAGGGGCCAACAGGGGCCAGTAAGGCCAGTTGTCTCAGGGAATGTGGGGAAAACGGGGGATCATAGAGGAAGGAACATGGCAGCCAGGAACCAGAGGATGGGTTTTACAGGGGCCAACAGGGGCCAGTAAGGCCAGTTGTCTCAGGGAATGTGGGGAAAACGGGGGATCATAGAGGAAGGAACATGGCAGCCAGGAACCAGAGGATGGGTTTTACAGGGGCCAACAGGGGCCAGTAAGGCCAGTTGTCTCAGGGAATGTGGGGAAAACGGGGGATCATAGAGGAAGGAACATGGCAGCCAGGAACCAGAGGATGGGTTTTACAGGGGCCAACAGGGGCCAGTAAGGCCAGTTGTCTCAGGGAATGTGGTGGCTGATTGGGAAGTGTTCTCCTCATCATCCGGTCGAGCCGTGACTAAACATAGAGGAGGAAAAAGGAAGGGTTTTAGGAAGGCATCAGAATATGCTTTTGGTTTGGAGACAAATGTGCTTTAGACACAGTAAGACATTTGTGAGTGTACGTGTGTGTGCGTGGGTTTGGGGGTTGATGGGAGATTTGCTGTTCCAGTCAGCTGTGGCCTGTCTGTCAGAGACACAGCCATTTCAGGGCCTCAGCTAAGTAAACATTGATTTTTCAAAATAATGATCAAAACATCAAGCAAACATGGATATTTAAGAGATTTGGCAGATTAGCACAGTTGGTAAATGCCATATGAACACACACAAAAGATAATGTACAGTACCCTCAACAAATTAAGCATATATAACAACCTCTGTCCAATCCCCCAAAATTATATTATATTATATTGCAGACAGATATGCTGAGTGGGGTGAGGAACAACTCATCACAGAGTGGAAAAAGGGTGTGGAGGGGTCAGAGCTGAGGAATGAGTGGTGGTAGAGGTGATGGTGTTGGAGAGGTGAGTTACAGTGTTACACTGGGGGAAACTTGGAGTGGGGGGTTGCATCCATGAGTCATCACTGACAATATTGTGCTTCTGTCCCTTGAGTGACAAAGGTAGCACATTACGCCTGTAGAATGAGGCCTTACATACTGGGAAGATCTCCATTGCATACTCCTTGCGTCCTCTTGCATCATCTCCTTCTCAAAACCCATTGGAGGAGAAGTTCAGAGGAGCGGGACCTCTGGCTTTCTCATCCAATGGGTTTTGAGAAGGAGATGAGGAGAGAGGATGTGAGTAGTATGCAATGGAGATCTTCCCTCGGTCTCATTTACCCTAATACCTTTCTCTTCCCACCACCCCCACCAGCATGAACACAATTTCAAAGAGCAGTTGCATGTGTGCAGCATTATGACAACTCTATTACAAAGAAACAGAGAGTAGGAGCATCATAACGTAACAACCTTCAGATTGAGCGGTGGATGCATATCTAAGGATCTTTGTGGTGTGTGGTCAGGTGAGCGGAGGCGGACGGCAGGGGGTGGTGGGGCTTAGAGTTCTGGTAGAATGCACCTGCACACAGCCGGAAGCCAACACATTGTCAACATAGACCCCCATCCTCTTCTCGTCACTCTAATGCATGCTGTAACGCTCATCTCTTCACTCCCACTATCTTCTCGATCTGTGCCTCTCTAGCATTCTGTATTTCTTCCTTCTCTCACACTCTCACATTCTGAGAAAATGAATTATAGCGGGTTCTCTGGAGTCGGAGGAATTCTGCAACTGCATAGAGACACTGCTGATGAAGCAATCTAATCTACCCTGTCACACGCAAAGATATGGGCATTTTAAGAACAAAAATACACAGTACTCGTGCATACTGTTTCTCGCAGACTATCACCGCTCCCTTTTGAGGAAACTTTCTTGCAGAGGGAATGCTTTCCGAGGGGGAGTCGTCAAAACAGGAAACGTTTTATGTTGCTGAAACATTCCATTTTTAACTCTCACAGGCAAACTAAAATAAACAACACACTTAGGCTGGCTGAGGGAGGTGGCCGGCGCCCGAGGAGACCAACCCTGGGGCAGTGTGGAGGCCCCAGCGCCTCGTGAAGTCATTTCCTCTAAGACACACAGCACAGCCCTGACTCTGTGGCAGCCTGCTGCCTGGTTGCAGTCATGACTGCAGGACTCCATACTGTAGCACCCTCCTCTTCAGTACTAGCAGCAGCACCCCCCCCTAAAACTGGAGAAAATAAGGACATGCAGAACAAAAACACACACATACAAACCCTTTCTATATGACATGGAGTGGCAAATTTGGCAATTATTTCTTCCTGTAGCTAATCATCTGGGCCATTCCCAGCACTGGTGACATACAGGCACATCTCTGTTTGTGCACACTGGATGATTCCGTTTTCTATTAGTCACAGTTACACTATCTGGCCCTGCAGAGGACCGACCGACCACACCCTGACGGACAACGGACTGCTGCCGAAAACTATCTTTGAGGAAGATGAAAAGTCATCGAGGGAACTACTGTCACTAACAGAGACAAGCCTTTACATGTTACACTGAGCCAATACAAACCTTTCATCCACAGCCAGGTCTTCCTCCCATCCAGGAGCAGTAGAGCGACTTCAACAGAACATCCAGTCACCGGTCCAGCGGTGACAGCCATCTCTCTCCACTCCCTCAGGCTGCTGCAGTGATGGTGATGGGCTGTAGAGGCTGGGCCATGTCTGCAATCTGGACCTCAACAGAGAGTGGACAGGGTGACCGAGAGACTGACTACAGACATTGTAATTAGGAATACCTTGTAGTAGAATGGGCCTCTGATTCCTATAGAATTCACCTTTGTTAACTCAGGTTCACGTGGTACAGTAGGCCAGTCCCAGACTTCCAGTTATCCAGGCCAGGGTAAATTGGTATTTGTTGTGCCGCTGTGTCCCTAGTTGCATTGGCCATGGAAGACTGAATGAATGAAGTGAATGAATGAAAAGACGACTCCCGGCAGTACGGTGGTAGAGGATTTATTTTATGAGAGGCAGTAGGAGCTAAAATGAATCATTTTCATGCAGTAGTAACATGTGGATCTATGTAGCAGATTGTGTTTAACATAGTTCAAACCAAAAGTCAGTGCAGAGGAGGATTTTCCAATGCCAGAATTCTCCTCCACCCACACACACTTCCTACAGTTACAGCCATCAACATGTGTTCAGCTGGAGGTATGGAGAGCAGTGCAAGTGTGGAACTGAGAAAAAGAGCCACAACTTCCATATTGAAGTTATATACAGTATGTGACAGTTACACGGTATATCAAATGGGCAATTACAATGTGTCAGGTCCTATTTTCTTAAGAGAGGGGGAAATTGTTGTGTGCTTTTCTTATGTGGAGTGAGAGGAGAATGATTGATTCCCCATCATGCAATATGAATAAACCCCTGGGATACACACTTCAATCGCAATTCCAGTCCCAAAAACAGATTTCCTATTTTTACCACCATTACACTCCCTAGAGGGAAAGCACCAGCCCTGAGCTTTTGGTTTTCCACAGATATGTTGTCCCTCTAGAAATTAACATAAACACACAGAAAACCACAAGGATACATTTGGCATCTTGTGTGGAAAAGCTTTTCTTCTGTCTCTGTGATTGTGCTTCCTAAACAAATTGGTAGTTGAGGGCCAGTCACGGGAAACGATGGAAAGAACATTTTTTTAAAGTTAGTGGATGATGAAGTAAATTACTTCCTGGAATTGAGTGTCAGCAGAGAAAAGGATGAGATGGTTGTAATTTAGTTTGTAAACATGCGAGGATGGATGAATACTGCAAAAGCATCGATCACCCAGAACGAAATCTATAATAGAATGAAATCCAAAAACTCAAAAGCCAAGTAACAAGTTCCACCATATGAAAATCATAAATCATAAAACGTGTGATGCAAACGATAGAAAGAGAAGTCATACTAATATACACATGCAAGAAACGTAGGGCAGTCAGACTTAAATAACTAGAGTCAACGTATTGGAATTGTAGTGCACACCTTTTGTGTCGTGATTAATCGCATTGTCTGAAGGCATTCAAATAAATCATCTATACAGCCAAAGACAACAATGTAAAACCAAGTTGACATTGAAGTTTGTGTGCTTTCTCAATTCACCAAATTGTGCTAACCATTTACTTCAGACAAAATTACATCAATATTCTTGTAACGTTTAATGTACGGAAAAAAATATTAAAATGCAGTTTAATTTGAGCAAATTCAGAATTTGTGATTAAATCACAGCAAATCCTGCAATTAACATCTTTATCGTGTGACAGCCCTAAATTTTTTTATATTTTTTTAAAAAAGACAAAATCTATATGCTGGCTGTGACCATCAGAAAGAGTCAGAGGAGGGTTTTCTCTCACTTGCTAATCCGCTGATGTGTGAAATTATGTTTTCTCAGCTTTGGCTAACGGACACAGTATCACCTGTCGCTCCATATCGAACTGAGAATGCCACTAGGTAATCTGGGAAACATCTCTGAAATAACAAACTATGGTATCACAAACACAGACAGAGGGTGTCTTTTGGGCGTTCATTTTCAGAAATATTTCCGCCCCACTGCAAGCCAGTGATATAGCAGCTATGTTGTAGCTTGTGTTTAGGGTGGGGTCGGTATACAGTACAGTCAGTCTGCCTCTTGGCAGTAACAATGACCGCTTCGCTTCTCCAGCTGAAGCAACAGTTGTCTGCTGCTCTTCCTGGATCTCCACGGTAATGTGAGCCATGCTGTTATCGGATCCAGGGTGCTTTTTCTCTCCGGGACGCAAAAATGTGTAGGGGAGGAGGCGGCAAAGGAGGACAGATAGAAGGGGGCAGAGAGTTTGGTCATGGTCCCGTGTGGGGATATTTAATAACAAACATTAAAAATACCACAGAAATCCTTTACCACATTCCCACGGTCTGACTGTAGCCAGGCCCTGACAGCAGGGTTATAAATACCAGCCACCAACATACTGGCAGACAGTCACAAACATACAACATAAACCAGCACACTTAAACACTATATACAGACGGATCAGTTCCACAATACAAACACAAATGCTGTAAAGAGCAAGCAAAAACATGAGCACAACATAAAAGAATAAGATCTGGGGAAATCCATTTGAATTGACTCACTCTGACAGCACAAAACATCCCATGTTTGTCCATGGAAGAAGTGGTCCGAAAACATTCAGGTGATGAAGTTGACTCATTTTGCGTACTCCACCATAACACACCCATGTCTTTATCATTTGGAAAAGATAAACGGTTGAGTACGAGATCATTTAAAAGTTTAAAGTGTTTTTTTGGGGGGATTATCTAAAAACAAGGACACTCAGATTTTTTCACATTCGCATATGTTGTAGCTTAAACCCAATTTCACATCTGAGGTTTTGTGTTGTCCCCCTCATTGGTCGGGACACAACATGCTTTTGAATACAGGGTGTGTCATTTCAATCATAGAAATATAATTCATAGAACGGACCGATATCTTGAGACCACTGCAATTTAGCTCGTACCACATTGAAAATGACATTGGATTGACATTTTTACTTCTAATTACTACCACAAAGATGACCACCAGTCCACACATCGTTGAATGTCAACTTAAATGGTCATGTCTATTGTATTATCTATATTTCTATGATTTCAATAGGTTTACTAGGGAGGATTGATAGTGTCAATTAAAACTGATATTCCTATTCAAGTCAACATTCTCGGATGTGTGGACCCCCAACCACCTTCGTGGAACCATTTCAAATGTTATTCCCACTTTAGTACATTTATCCGCCAAAACATGACACCCACCCTGTATTCAAGAGCATGTTGTGTCTCAACCGATGGCGGGCAGAGCACAAACACCTTAGATGATGTCTAAAATACAACATACAGTATGTGAATAAGTAAAACATTGAGTTTACACATTATTTGATGTGACTTTAAAAGGTTAAAAACTATTTGTTTTGTGTATATATACACACACACACACACACACACACACACACACACACACACACACACACAAGAAATTATAAAATACTTTGACAACCCTGTTTGTAAGCTTTTAAATGCTATCAATCTCAACTGTTTATCTTTTCCAGTGAGGAAGACATGGATGTCTCATGGTATGGTGGGGTATACAAAATGGCTCAACTTTGAAAACCTTATTTTGTACAGTACCATCAAATGTTTGGACACACCTACTCATTCAAGGGTTTTTCTTTATTTTTACTATTCATCTACATTGTAGAATAATAGTGAAGACATCAAAACTATGAAATAACACATGGAATCATGTAGTAACCAAAATAGTGTTAAACAAATCAGAATATATTTGAAATGTGAGATTCTTCAAAGTAGCCACCCCTTTGCATGATGACAGCTTTGCACACTCTTTGCATTCTCTCAACCAGCTTCACCTAGAATGCTGATGGAGTGCTGCATCAGATGATCACCTGACGATCACCTGACCTCAATCCAATTGAGATGGTTTGGGATGAGTTGAACCGAAGAGTGAAGGAAAAACAGCCAACAAGTGCTCAGCATATGTGGGAACTCCATCAAGACTGTTGGAAAAGCATTCCAGGTGAAGCTGATTGAGGGAATGCCAAGAATGCCGAGAATGCCAAGAGTGTGCAAAGCCGTCATCAAGGCAAAGGGTGGCTATTTGAAGAATCTTTGTTTAACACTTTTTTGGTTACTACATGATTCCATATGTGCTATTTCATAGTTTTGATGTCTTCACTATTATTCTACAATGTAGAAAATAGTAAAAAATAAAGAAAATACCTTGAATGAGTAGGTGTGTCCAAACTTGACTGGTACTGTTTGTTTTGGCCTTCAGGTCCAAAAAGTCACTTTCTGATCACTTTTAAAAAGGCCAAAGAAGTATTGAAGAAGGTTCCATTCGTGTCAAAAGGGATGCTGTCAAAAAGTGATTGAATTTAAATTGATCTACCCATATGTGATGGATCCCACACACACAATAGTAAAGCAAGGAAGTGTTGAGCACAGTCGATAGTGTGACTGATAGCATTTCCCTCTAAAGGAACGATTTCTCGGAGACTCTTCCACCAAACAGCGTCCTGCCATCCCAAGCTACAGAGGGGAAAGGCAGACGGGGGGCTGCTGTGCTGTGGGGTAGGAAATCAAAGTTCCATTGCTTTCCACTGCCGAGTCTGTCTCCTTAGCTCCTGTTGCTTGGCCACCTATCATACTTCCTGGAGCGGCAGCTTAATAAACCCTCCATGGAACGCTCTTCTGGGTCGAGGGTCACTAGCACATATGGAGAGGTAAATCATTCATAAGACATTGATAGTTATCAGACCTTTAAAAAGAGCTAGATTCTATCCCTTTCCCTGGTCCACGGAACACTTTGTTTGGGTAGAGGCCGGCACTTAGCTGATAACTATCAGTTACCTATGAATTACTTAACTACGTCAATCAGAGTGCTAGTTTCTCTCCCCCTTCAGCGGGTTGCAATGTACATTCATGCTGTCGCCAGCGGCTGCATGACCCCGTCAACACTGGGATTAGAGACTCCTGCAAGGGATTCCATTTGCCCTCCCTTAATGTTTCCCTCGTGCGTCAGCACTGTTACCACAGGCCTTTTTCTCTGTTAACCTCCTCATTCTCTCATAACAGTCTAGCCCAAACTGTCACGACCTCCCCTCTCAGCTGAACCAAACCCCCCAGCACCCCCCTCTCCCGAACCTCTCCACAGCTCAGGGCCAAGGAGAACTTCCCTCCTTCCTCATCTCTGCTCAGACCGGCCAAGTTATCTGAAACTAAAACTAGCCCATCTGGGCCACACCAAGAGGAGCGATCAGGAGGGGGAGCCACAGCCTTTAACCCCTTTAGGCCCCATTCTCCTCAGAAGCACACTACATGACCAAAAGTATGTGGACATGTGCTCATCGAACATGTCATTCCAAAGTCATGGGCATTAATATGGAGTTGGTCCCCCCTTTACTGCTACAACAGCCTCCACTCTTCTGGGAAGGCTTTCCACTAGTTGTTGCAACATTACTGCGGGGACTTGCTTCCATTCAGCCACAAGAGCCACATTAGTGAGGTCGGCACTGATGTTGGGCGAATAGGCCTGGCTCGCAGTCGCCGCTCTAATTCATCCCAAAAGCGTTCGATGAGTTTGAGGTCAGGGCTCTGTGCAGGCCAGTCAAGTTCTTCCACACCGATCGACAAACCATTTCTGTATGGACTTCGCTTTGTGCACGGGGGCATTGTCATGCTGAAACTGTTGCCAAAGTTGGAAGCACAGAATCGTCAAGAGAATGTCATTCTACGCTGTAGAGTTAAGATCTCCCTTCACTGGAACTAAATCCATGAAAAACAGCCCCAGACTATTATTCCACCTTCACCAAACTTTACAGTTGGCACTATGCATCGGGGCAGGTAGCGTTCTCCTGGCTTCCGCCAAACCCAGATTCATCCGTCGGACTGCCAGATGGTGAAGCCAGAGCCAGTTTGGAACTCGGTAGTCTTGCAACTGAGGACAAACGATTTGTACGCGCTGCATCTTCAGCACTCGGCGGTTCCGTTCTGTGAGTTTGTATGGTCTACCACTTCGCGGCTGAGGAGTTGTTGCTCCTAGACGCTCCCACTTCACAATAATAGCACTTACAGTTGACTGGGGTAAGCTCTAGCAGGTCAGAAATTTGACTAACAGACTTGTTGGAAAAGGTGGCATCCTATGATGGTGCCAAGTTGAAAGTCACGGAGCTTTTCAGTATGGGCTATTCTACTTTCAATGTTTGTCTACGGAGATTGCATGGCTGTGTGCTCAATTTTATCCACCGGTCAGCAACGAGTGTGGCTCAAATGGCTGAATCCACTCATTTGAAGGGGTGTCCACATACTTTCGTATATATAGTGTATTTTGGCTGTTACTGCAAAATTACTTTCACATTGTAGCCTTGCCCAGTGAAGGTATGCTGGACATATTTATGCTGTTATACTTAGCGTTATTCCAGGAAGGAACATGACTAATATGACTAATATTCTCAGAAGGGGGCTGAATCATTAACTTGACTAGGAGACTTTTGCTAAATCACATTCCTGCATGTTGCTTAAAAAAATATTGAGGCACACCGAGATAATTAGCAATCAACACAACACTAAAACTCACTGCATCTACAACTTCAACTTAAATCCGACACTTTCAGGGAACCCAAGTCGAGGGCTAGAAACAAATTCTGTCATACCTCAGAAGAAGAGACCGTTCTGGGGGTTTATCTCCCTTCCAACTGTATGTCTGTCTCTTCCAGAATGTGTAGACTCCAGTACATGGAATGCATTCTAGTGGGTCACATGCCAGAGAGAGGAGCTTGGCCTCGTGATGTTTGGATGACTTCAGAGATTTACCACACAGCCGCTCTCCTCCTCCGTCAGAGCATCTGCTCAGCTATAATGGGTCCCAATTTAAGTGTAAAGTATGAAGAGAATAAGAAAACAGACTTAATTGCACTTACAGAAAACAGTCTCTCACGTTAAACATTCACAAGCCAAGTCATATGATAACCAACACCAAACTACGCTTGAACTAGCTAACAAAATCCTCATTTATGTACCCCACTCAGTCTCTTGCTGATCACTATAACCAATTCATATATGGACGATTCACATTAGTCCCATGAGTGGGGAGGCAGGACAGTTTAATAAAGGGAAGTTGACTGAGCAGGGGACTAGCTCCCTCTACTGCGGCAATTATTTATGTGAGGAAGGCATAAATCAAATTGTATTGGTCACATGCTTCGTAGATAGCAGGTATTTGACGAAATGTGAAATGTTTACTTACGGGTCCTTTTCCAACAACGCAAAGTTAAACATAAGATAAAATTGAAAAAAATAGTGACACGAGAACTAAATGTACAGTACAAAACCATGGCATATATATAAAGGGAGTACCAGTACCGAGTCAATGCGCATGGGTATGAGGTAGCCATGTAATGTACATATAGGTAGGGGTAAAGTGACAAGGCAAACCACTAACAGGATAGATAAGACCGTAGCAGCAGCAGCGTATGAGTCTATGATACGAGTCTATGACTTGGATGGCTGGAGTCTGACATTTTTTAGGGGCCTTCCTCTGACATCACTTGTTATAGAGATCCTGGATGGCAGGGAGCTCAGCCCCAGTGATGTACGGGGCTGTACGCAATACCCTCTGTAGCGCCTTGCGGTCGGATGCCAAGCAGTTGCCATACCAAGCGGTGATGCAGCCAATCAAGTTGCTCTCGATGGTGCAGCTGTAGAACCTTTTGAGGAACCGAAGGCCCATGACAAATCTTTTCAGCCTCCTGAGGGGAAAGAAGCATTGTGCCCTCTTCACGACTGTGTTGGTGTATTTGGACCATGATCAATCCTTAGTGACGTGGACACAGAGGAACGTGAACTCTTGACTCGCTCCACTACAGCACTATTGATGTGAATGAGGGTGTGCTCGGCCCTCCTTTTCCAGTAGCCCACGATCAACTCCTTTGTCTTGCTGACATTGAGGGAGAGGGTTTTGTCCTGGCACCACACTGCCAGGTCTCTGACCTCACTAGGCTGTCTCAATGTCATCAGTGATCAAGCCTACCACCGCTGTGTCGTCGGCACACTTAATGGTGTTGCCTACCCTCCCCAACTTGGAGCGGCCCGTCAGGAAGTTCAGGATCCAGTTGCAGAGGGAGGTGTTCAGTCACAGGGTCAGTAGTTTAGTGATGAGCTTCAAGGGTACCATGGTGTTGAACGCTGAGCTGTCATCAATTTACAGCATTCTCACATAGGTGTTCCTTTTGTCCAAGTGGGAAAGGGCAGTGTGGAGTGAGAGAAATTGTGTCATCTGTGGATCTGTTGGGACAGTACACAACTTATAAACTAACAGCAAGAGCTGTTTGCATGTATACAAATCATTTCCATGTTCATGACTTTTACAGGCCCATCTTGAGGGTAGCAAATCTAGTATGGTTTCCTTTTGAGAATATATGAAGACATGGATTTTTGCATCAATATGTACAGAGGTTTATTTGTGATTTTTCAAAACATTATATACTACATACAATGCACATAAATCAATGTACAATGGATCAACTTCAGAAGAATAAGAGAAACACAAAAACAGCCGGCGATTGAACAAAGACAATGGTTTTACTATCAACTAGAGCATTGATATCATTAACAAACACCAAGATCGTTGAAAGACCGTGTGAAGCATTGAGTCATGAGAATGACATGGTGTGCATGTATAAAAAATGACTTATCTTGGGACTTTGATATTAATTACAATGATTGATTACTAAATGAGAAATGGTCTGGCCACCAGAAGTCGTCAACAAAAATGTCCAACAAAGTACACCAGTGTATGTTATGTTTTTGGACCAGTCACAAGATCAACTGATGCTTCATCATCAACTAAATACAATAATATTGACCTAAGAAAATGTATCAAGGAGAGCAGTGGGGATTAAAAACCAACATACAGAAAACTCAGACACACACTCCTTGCTAACAACTATGTACTGTCCTCCAACAGGAATAAAGCAGTCCAGGTTCATAACAGCTCACACCTCCTTCCATTCCAGTAATACTTCCCGACATGCACATTGTAGTCATTTAGCAGATGCTCTTATCTAGAGCGACTTACAGGAGAAATTAGGGTTAAGTGCCTTGCTCAAGGGCACAGACAGATGTTTCACCTAGTCAGCTCTGGGATTCGAACCAGTGACCTTTCAGTTACTTGCCCAACACTCTTAATCGCTAGGCTACATCCGTTAGGCAGGAGAAAACATAGGCCCTAATAACAACTACATTAGCATAGCACGGCCCTGAATATAATAACTAACCTAATAATAACTACATTAGCATAGCACGGCCCTGAATATAATAACTAACCTAATAATAACTACATTAGCATAGCACGGCCCTGAATATAATAACTAACCTAATAACAACTACATTAGCATAGCACGGCCCTGAATATAATAACTAACCTAATAATAACTACATTAGCATAGCACGGCCCTGAATATAATAACTAACCTAATAACAACTACATTAGCATAGCACGGCCCTGAATATAATAACTAACCTAATAACAACTACATTAGCATAGCACGGCCCTGAATATAATAACTAACCTAATAACAACTACATTAGCATAGCACGGCCCTGAATATAATAACTAACCTAATAACAACTACATTAGCATAGCACGGCCCTGAATATAATAACTAACCTAATAACAACTACATTAGCATAGCACGGCCCTGAATATAATAACTAACCTAATAACAACTACATTAGCATAGCACGGCCCTGAATATAATAAGAGTAAAAAAAAAAGTCCATCTGTTATATTTCACACAAATATACTCAACCAAATCCTCTCCACAGAGCAATGCAGTCGACATGAATGGACTAAAACCTGTCAGGTGAGACAGTGTATATAGACGTGTTATGTTGGCCTTCTGTACATCCCCACCCCTGAAACTAAAGCGTCACCTCAGCTTTAAAGATGTGAAGCATATTTGCATCTGGTGGACCCTCATTTAAAATGTGCTTCCCGGTAGGGGTGAGCTGATGGCATGTTCTCCTAACCCATAAAGATTGATAATAAAATAAAACTGAGTTGTGAAAAGCCATTTGAACATGGTCTTAAATAAGAAAATGTGTTTTGTTAATAAACCCCTGATATTTATTGTCCCAAAATAAGGCTCTGGTTTCTAGGCACACCAAGGTAACTGAGCTATAATGTGCATTCAATGTTAAACGACTGGTGATTTGCTATAGTGATCATCAGTAATAGATTTCAGACAAAAGCCAGAGCAGAGGAGACAAACAAGTGCATCATTGGCAAAAACTGCTGGTGAAATAGAAGTGCATATTGAGTCTGTGCACATACTGTAGTACTGTATGCGTTTGTAGTACTGTATGCGTTTGTGGTACTGTATGCGTTTGTAGTACTGTATGCGTTTGAGGTACTGTATGCGTTTGAGGTACTGTATGCGTTTGAAGTACTGTATGCGTTTGAGGTACTGTATGCGTTTGAGGTACTGTATGCGTTTGTAGTACTGTATGCGTTTGAGCTACTGTATGTGTTTGTGGTACTGTATGCGTTTGTAGTACTGTATGCGTTTGTAGTACTGTATGTGTTTGTAGTACTGTATGCGTTTGAGGTACTGTATGCGTTTGAGGTACTGTATGTGTTTGTGGTACTGTATGCGTTTGAGGTACTGTATGCGTTTGAGGTACTGTATGCGTTTGAGGTACTGTATGCGTTTGTGGTACTGTATGCGTTTGTAGTACTGTATGCGTTTGTAGTACTGTATGCGTTTGTAGTACTGTATGTGTTTGTAGTACTGTATGTGTTTGTAGTACTGTATGTGTTTGTAGTACTGTATGCGTGCGTACTGTATTCGTTTTAGTACTGTATGTGGTTGTAGTACTGTATGCGTGCGTACTGTATGCGTTGTAGTACTGTATGCGTTTGTAGTACTGTATGTTTGTAGTACTGTATGCATTGTAGTACTGTATGTGTTTGTAGTACTGTATGCGTGCGTACTGTATGCGTTGTAGTATTGTATGCGTTTGTAGTACTGTGTGTGTTTGTAGTACTGTATGCGTTTGTAGTACTGTATGCGTTTGTAGTACTGTATGTGTTTGTAGTACTGTATGCATTGTAGTACTGTATGTGTTTGTAGTACTGTATGTGTTTGTAGTACTGTATGCGTTTGTAGTACTGTGTGTGTTTGTAGTACTGTATGCGTTTGTAGTACTGTATGCGTTTGTAGTACTGTATGCGTTTGTAGTACTGTATGCGTTTGTAGTACTGTATGTGTTTGTAGTACTGTATGCGTGCGTACTATATGCGTTTTAGTACTGTATGTGTTTGTAGTACTGTATGTGTTTGTAGTACTGTATGTGTTTGTAGTACTGTATGTGTTTTAGTACTGTATGTGTTTGTAGTACTGCATGCGTTTTAGTACTGTATGTGTTTGTAGTACTGTATGTGTTTGTAGTACTGTATGTGTTTGTAGTACTGTATGTGTTTGTAGTACTGTATGCGTGCGTACTGTATGCGTTTTAGTACTGTATGTGTTTGTAGTACTGTATGCGTGCGTGTGCATGTGAGCAAGCGCATATTAAAAAGAGGTAGCAGAGGACAATCAGAGCAAAAACAAAAAGATTCCAAAACAGTGCTGTATTACTCAATCTTTCCTCATCTCTCTCGCTCATAAAGAAAAACTTCCACGCTTCTCAAGAACGTAGGTAGATAACTGCCCAGACTCATCAACCATCACCACAAAAAAACTGACACACACACGTTTTCATTGAATCCTTTACAGAAACCCGTTTAAAACGGTATGCTTAGTTGGTAAAGCACTGTGCTACCATGGGGCTGTGTCCTTTACATCCACGTGATACAAAAAAGCCCTGGATTGCAGAACCATGAGCTAAAAGGGGCAGTAGAACACAGAGCTGGGGGCAGACCGAGCCGGTGACTGAGCAGCTGGCTGCAAAGCAGACATGGAAATCATCAAGACAGGATATAAACATGATAAGCGGTTCATAAGAAAATCCATCAATCTTAACACTACGACATCATACACACACTCTGCAGTTCGCTAACTGACGCTAACTGAGGCCTCTAGCGTGGAAGTGATGTTAAAATACCCCGGTTCACAAGCTGTTCAATCCCAGTTAGCATAAATGGGTTGAACACTTAATACAAAGATGAGCCGTTTCAGCCCCCCCCAACAGACAGACAGACGTGGAGTAACAACCGTTTCCTCTTGATCTGTAGGCTTATTTTTGAGGTGTGTTGAGATAAATCATCCAGCATTTGAGAAGTAAAATGAATAAATACAATGAATTAGTATTAAAATAAGAAAAGATGAAACACAATCATGCCAAAAATACATGTGCAATGGGAGAGGTAGTTTGTTTTGGTTAAAACAGGGCTCTATACAATGAACTAACAAGGATTAAGGAGTCAGCTTGTTTCCCACATCACCAGAGCAATACAACAAAGCCACCAACAGCAGCAGCAACCATACAGGCCAAAATATAGGCAGGGCCGTTGTGATCAGTGCCTCATCAGGAACCTGTCTGCAATAATCGACTGATCTAAACAATACATTGAAAGAAGAAAATGTATTACCTTCATGTATTATTTTAGCCAATCCAGGTGACGTCATAGTAAACCTAAAAAGGTACTGATCACAGAAGCCCTGCCTGAACTCAGCCATGGTGACTACATGATATACATATTATTACCGAGTCATTCCTCGGCCTCGCTTATTCCTCAAAAATATTGATTAGGACTGGACTTTTGACAGTGGCAGCGGGAACCATGGATTTAGATTCACTGACTCTTTGTTTACATTGAGGACCGTTGTTTATATCGCCTGCCTCTTTTACACATGATTATCGCGCTGCGATTAGAAAAACAGACAATGGATCCCTATACATGGCCTGCAACACAGCCCTCGAGGCAGTTTTTCTTCAAAGGAACCTGGCAACTTTTTGCTTGATAAAAAAACAGAACACTGCATAAGTTGCTGAAGAAACGTCATGGTGTGTGTGTCACATGTTTGGTTCCCTTCTATTCTATTATGAAAGTGTTCAGTTTCATTGAGGTATCTGTTAAATGTTTAACAGGGTTTTGTAAGGCTACTGAGGTGGAGTTGCTGACCTGCATTGGGAGAGGGGTGCAGTTTTTGGGGCGGTCTTTCTGAGCCAGCTTGGCAGCAGGCAGAGAGAGCTCTTGGAGGAGTTCCTCCCATCAGAACCCCTGACCCGATCTTTCCTGCATTCCTTTAAATGGATTTATGTATATGTGATAGAATGCAACAACAAAAGAGTATGCTTTCTCCACAACACCTGGTCTACACACAGTGGGGTCTGGACATCTGCTGCAATGGGAGAAAATATCAGACTTTGGCTCAGGAGCTCTGTACACTGCACTTCTGTGATTCTTACTTTCTATACACTTCTATACAGTCACTCCTTTATTCACACCTGAGCCCACCTCCCCAAACTCTCACCACTGGATCAGTTCAGTGTTAATCAGTTCCCAGGTAAGAGACGTCACACCTTCCATCGGTGTGACATATCCAAAGCCGCTGCTCACAATCTCAGTCCCATCAGCTCTTGATGCACTACAGCTGTTGAGTTGGTCCTGAATGGATGCCGTCGCATTAAAGCTATGAAGAGTTCTGCCAGGCTGGCCGGCGTGTTGGAGAGAGAGGCATGTCCGCCACGACGGCGACTGATTGGCCTTTATCCTTGTCTGTTTGAGTTGAGGCAGTGTTAGTAGTAAAGAGCATGAACAAGATTGTGTTGTCTTTTTCCTGGTTCTAACGGTATGGTAGCTTTACAGAGCAGCTTCACAGAGCAGCAGGTTGAGTCAGAATGTCTCCTCAGTATGTGAAAAGAGTTTGGTGCAGCGGCATGAACGCTGATGTCAGGAAACACAATCTTAAATCGAATAAAACCAATGAGTTTGCACACCCCCAAAAAAGTATATATATATAGCTGTCAAAGCTCATCAAGACCTCAAAAGAGGAACATAAGAAAATAGCGCATCTCATATTTGCATATATCACCAGAGCATTCTTCCCAACAATTGAATTATCTTAGTATTTGCCTATTTCTTTCCTTATTATGTACAGAAATAACAAGTGGTATTTACAGACAACGACCACAAGAGGGTGACCAAGACCTGCAGACAGCGTGAGCGGAAACACACTCGTGATGTGCTGAACCTTCAACCCACTAAGGCCATAACATGGCTCTCAAACAGAAACTGGTGGGGGTGACATTGTAATTGTATTGTACCATGAATAGAATTTGATCAGGCATGAAGAGCATCTGCAGATTTGATTAAAAGGTTTTAGTAGTTACTACAGTAATTATTACATCATTACAAACAGGTTTGGCCAGCGATGACTCCCCCTCTTGATTGTAAGCTTGCGTACGTACTACTCAAAATGTATATTGTACAATTAACAATATCAGGCTAACTTCTCCCTGAGGCAGGGCAGTTTGTCACCTTACCAGGTTAGTTTAGCTATCTTATTTTAGCTAGTTAACCAATAATAATAAAACATGTTTCTCTTTACTCTTATGAAGGAAAGAGGTTTTAAATGCTAAATGTGTATATTTTGAAGTTTGAAAGGGGGCAACAAAACCAAATGGTTACCAAATGATCCACATATATCCTGTGTGTAGCCGACACTTTCCACAATACATTAATGGAGCCTTAAACAGATGTCAGTCCCACTACGAAACACTTTGTCAGAGCATGTACTCAACACCCTTTTGTGGTCATTCAATATTCTCATACAGAGACAAAAATAAAAAAAGGTCCCTTGCACTCTACTCGGGGTGTATTTGTGTGTGCGTGCAATTGAAACACCCTATGTCAATACATACACACATTCATATGCACACAAATTGGGGCCTACATATATACAGAGGACTACTCATCCATTTGTTTTAGTAGAAACAACCTTAAATATAGATATTAGCTTGCATGTATGTATACGCAGTACCAGTCAAGGTACTGTCAAGGTTTGAACACACCTACTCATTCAAATGTTTTTGTTTTACTATTTTCTACATTGTTGAATAATAGTGAAGGCATCAAAACCATGAAATAACACATATGGAGTCATGTAGTAACCAAAAAAGTGTATAAAAAAAATAAAACAATTGTATTTGAGATTCTTCAAAGTGGCCAACCTTTGCCTTGACAGCTTTGCACACTCTTGGCATTCTTTCAACCAGTTTCATGAGGTAGTCACCTGAAATGCATTTCAATTAACAGGTGTGCCTTGTTAAAAGTACATTTGTGAAATTCCTTTCCTTCTTAATGCGTTTGAGCCAATCAGCTGTGTTGTGACAAGGTAGGGGTGGTACAGAAGATGGTATTTGACCAAATAGGGCTAAATCCATATTATGGCAAGAAAAGCTCAAATAACAAAGAGAAACAATAGTCCATCATTACTTTAAGACATGAAGGTCAGTCAATCCAAAACATTAAAAACTTTCAAAACCATCAAGCGCTATGATGAAACTGTCTCTCATGAGAACCGCCACAGGAAAGGAAGACAGAGTTTCCTTCTGCTGCAGAGGAGAAGTTCATAAGAGTTAACTGTACCTTACGTTTGCATCCCAAATAAATGAGTTCAAGTAAGACACATCTCAACATCAACTGTTCAGAGGAGACTGTGTGAATCAGGCCTTCATGGTCGAATTTCTGCAAAGAAACCACTACTATAGGACACCTATAAAAGAAGAAGAGACTTGCTTGGGCCAAGAAACATGAGCAATGGACATACAACGGAAATCTGTCCTTTGATCTGATGAGTCCACATTTGAGATTTTGGGTTCCAACCCGCCGTGTCTTTGTGAGACGCAGAGTAGGTGAACGGATGATCTCCGCATGTGTAGTTCCCACCGTGAAGCATGGAGGAGGAGGTGTGATAGAGTGGGGGTCTTTTGCTGGTGACACTGTCATAATTTATTTAGAATTCAAGACACACTTAACCTGCATGGCTACCACAGCATTCTGCAGCGATACGCCATCCCAGCTGGTTTGCATTTAATAGGACTATCATTTGTTTTTCAACAGGACAATGACCCAACACACCTCCAGGCTGTGTAAGGACTATTTGACCAAGGAGAATAATGAATGCTGGATCAGATGACCTGGCCTCCCCAATCACCCGACCTCAAACCAATTGAGATGGTTAGGGATGAGTTGAACCGCAGAGTGAAGGAAAAGCAGCCAACAAGTGCTCAGCATATGTGGGAACTCTTTCAAGACTGCTGGAAAAGCATTCCAGGTGACGCTGGTTGAGAGAATGCCAAGAGTGTGCAAAGCTGTCATCAAGGCAAAGGGTCACCCAAATACTTGGAAGAATCTAAAGAATAAAATAGATTTTTTATTTGTTTAACATTATTTTGGTTAGTACATGATTCATATGTGTTATTTCATGGTTTTGATGTATTCACTATTGTTTTACAATGTAGAAAATAGTACAAATAAAGAAAAACCCTTGAATGAATAGGTGTATCCAAACTTTTGACTGGTACTGTATATTTATAGTTTAGTTATAAATACATTCTGTTTGAAATTCCCTTTTTCTTATGAACGGGAAATTACAACCTTATCGAAGCCCCTTCCTCCTCTATTTACCCATAATACCCTGATTAACCCCCCAAAACCTTTTCTGTGACAGTGTGACTTTCCGGTCCATTCCGCTATTCCCCCTCAGAGACCTTTTTATCACCCCCATCGCTGAGCCCTCTATCCAGCAACTCAACAAATTAACTCCCGGGGGTCCTCACGGGAGGGATCGTCTGTTCATATCTTCCAACCAGAGGTGTGGTGGTGGGGGTCGGCGTGGCTGCTAGGACACCTCGCTCCCAAATACCTCCAGCACCAGCGGGGTGAGCTGCATGCTGTGCTCGGGCTGGAAGGACAGCGAGCGGTACTGTTTGGAGTGCTCCTCGTTGAGGCTGCGCAGGTCGGCCAGCTTCTGGATCATTCTGGCGTAGAGCAGCCGTCCTCCCGGGTGGTTCACCCTGATGTAGGCCTGGAGCACCTCCGACAGACTGTATTGGAGATCCTCGATCTTAGCGTGGTCCTGCACCCCTGGACGATCTACATTGAGGGGAGGAGGGAGAGGCTGTCAAAAGGAGTTAAGAAGAGATGGGAATGCACACAAACACACCATACAAACATACAGTGTACAAAACATTAGGAACACCTTCCTAAAATTGAGTTGCACACCCTTTTGCACTCAGGACAGCCTCAATTTATCGGGCCATGGACTCTACAAGGTGACGAAAGCGTTCCACAGGGATGCTGGCCCATGTTGGATGACTGCAATGCTTCCAACAGTTGTGTCAAGTTGGCTGGATGTCCTTTGGGTGGTGGACTATTCTTGATACACACGAGACACTGTGGAATGTGAAAAACCCAGCAGCATTGCAGTTCTTGACACACTCAAACCGGTGCACCTGACACCTACTACCATTGGGGCTCCCGAGTGCCACGGTGGTTTAAGGCACTGCATCTCAGTGCTAGTGGCATCACCACAGACCCTGGTTCGATTCCAGGCAGTATCACAACCGGCCGTTATTGGAAGTCCCATAGGGCGGCGCACAATTGGCCCAACATCGTCTGGGTTTGCCCGGAGTAGGTCGTCATTGTAAATAATCATTAGTTCTTGCCTAGTTACATAAAGGTTAAATAAAAATAAATAAAAATACCCCTTTCAAAGCCACACATACACAATCATGTCTCAATTGTCTCAAAAAGCCTTCTTTAACCCGTCTCCTCCTCTTCATCTACACTGACTGAAGTGAATTTAACAAGTGACATCAATAAGGGATCCTAGGAGCACCTGCTGAACAGGTGAAAACTAAATGTTTTGTACACTCAGTATAACCAAGCACAAACACAAACAAGCACAGATGGCAGCAGTCAGGTAGATACCTGGAGACAGCAGGCAGATGGCCATGAGCAGCACGTGTTCCTCCTCATGGAGCTGGAGTTTCTTCAGGCCCACCTGGAACTTCACTAGCGGCTCCAACAGGTCCAGAGTGTGACCCGCTACAGGGAGCGGCAGACAGGGGGTGAGTGTGTGTTGATGTGGTTTGACATAGTGATTGAACTACAGTGCCTTCAGAAACTATTCATACCTCTTGACTTATTCCACATTTTGTTGTGTTACAGCCTGAATACAAAAACAATTAAATATATTCATCATTTTTTCAACTATCTACACACAAAACCACAATGACAAAGTGAAAACATGTTTTCAGAAAAATGAACGCAGGAATCAAATTTAGATAAGTAGACCTACTCATACCGTGGGTCAATCATTTGTAAGAGCATCTTGGGCAGCTATTACCGCTTTGAGTCGCCTTGGGTATGTATTCATCAGCTTTGGGATTTTCTCCTATTCTTCCTTGCAGATTTTCTCAAGCTCCGGTAAGTTAAATGGGGAGCGGTGGTGAACAGTAATCTCCAAGTCATTCCATAGATTTTCAAATGGGATTCAAGTCTGGGCTCTGGCTGGGCCACTCAAGGACTTTCATATTCTTGTTTTGAAGCCATTCCAGAGTTGTTTTGGCTGTATGCGTGTTGCAGAGCTGTCATCAAGGCAAAGGGTGGCTACTTTGAAGAATCTCAAATATATTTTGATTTGTTTTCTACAATAATGAAAAACCCTTGAATAAGTAGGTATCCAAACTTGACTGGTACTGTGTGATGTATTGTTGTCTCTACCTTCTTGCCCTTTGTGCTGTTGTCTGTGCCTAATAATGTTTTATGTTGCTACCATTTTGTGTTTCTACCATGTTGTTGTTATGTTGCTACCATGCTGTGTTGTTGTCTTCGGTCCCTCTTTATGTAGTGGTGTGTTGTCTCGCTTGTTGTGATGTGTGTTTTGTCCTATATTAATATTGTATTTATTTTATAATCCCAGCCCCCGTCCCCAAAGGAGGCCTTTTAGTAGGCCATCATTGTAAATGAACTTGCCTAGTTAAATAAAGGATACATTTAAAGGATACATTTAAAAGAGATATCTGTATTTTATTTCAAATAAATGTGCAAATATGTCTAAAAACACGTTTTCACTTTGTCATTATTGGGCATTGTGTGTAGATGTGTGAGAAACAAAATCTATTTCATCAAATTTGAATTCTGACTAACAAAAAGTAGAATAAGGTGTATGAATACTTTCTGAATGCACTTTATGTAGTGTGAAGAGTGTGTGTACACACGCGCACACACAGTAGGGCAAAAAAGTATTTAGTCAGACACCAAATGTGCAAGTTCTCCCACTTAAAAAGATGAGGCCTGTAATTTTCATCATAGGTACTCTTCAACTATGACAGACAAAATGAGAAAAAAAATCCAGAAAATCACATTCCCCCTTGTTAAATCATGAATTTACTGTGGTTAATCACATTTCATTAGCCACACCCAGGCCTGATTACTGTCAGACATGTTGAATCAATCACTTAAATAGAACCTGTGTGAACAGATGAGAAACAAAGTCATTGACATCTGTCAGTCTGGAAATGGTTAAAAAGTCATTTCTAAAGCTTTGGGACTCCAGCGAACCACGGTGAGAGACATTATCCACAAATGGAGAACATTTAGAACAGTGGTGAACCTTCCCAGGAGTGGCCGGCCTACCAAAATTACCCCGAGAGCGCAGCGACGACTCATCCAAGAGGTCACAAAAGAACCCACAACAACATCTAAACCTCTGCCTCACTTGCCTCAGTTAAGGTCAGTGTTCATGACTCAACCATAAGAAAGAGACGGGGCAAAAATGGCATCCATGGCAGAGTTCCAAGGCGAAAACCACTGCTGACCAAAAATAACATAAAGGCTCGTCTCACTTTTGGCAAAAAAACATCTTGATGAGCCCCAAGACTTTCGGAAAATATTCTGTGGACTGATGAGACAAAAGTTAAACTTTTTGGAAGGTGTGCGTCCCGTTACATCTGCTGTAAAAGTAACAGCATTTCAGAAAGAGAACATATCAACAGTCAAATATGGTGGTGGTAGTGTGATGGTCTGGGGCTGCTTTGCTGCTTCAAGACCTGGACAACTTGCTGTGATTGATGGAACCATGAATTCTGCTCTCTACCAAAAAATCCTGAAGGAGAATGTCCGGCCATCCGTTCATGACCTCAAGCTGAAGCGCACTTGGGTTCTGCAGCAGGACAATGATCCGAAACACAACAGCAAGTCCACCTCTGAATGGCTTAAACAAAATGAAGGTTTTGGAGTGGCCTAGTCAAAGTCCGGACTTGAATCCAATTGAGATGCTGTGGCGTGACCTTAAAAAGGCGATTCATGCTCGAAAACCCTCCAATGTGGCTGAATTAAAACAATTCTGCAAAGAAGAGTGGGACAAAATTCCTCCACAGCGATGTGAAAGACTCATTAGCAGTTATCGCAAACACTTGATTGCAGTTGTTGTTGCTGAGGGTGGCACAACCAGTTATTAGGTTTAGGGGGCAATTACTTTTTCACATAGGGCCATGAAGGTTCAGATAGCTTTTTTCCATTAATAAATAAAATCATCACTTAAACTGCATTTTGTGTTTACTTGGGTTATCTTTGTGTAATATTAAAATGTGTTTGATGATCTGAAACATTTAAGTGTGACAAATGTGCAAAAAAATAAGAAATCAGGAAGGGGACAAATACTTTTTCACAGCACTACATATACATATGTGTGTGTGCGCCTCTGTCTCACCCTTGGTGACGTCGGTGATGCAGTACTTAAAGTCAGGGCTACCACCACAGCTCCAGGACATATCCTCCATGTTGAAAGACTGGTTGGAGCGTAGCATAATGATCTCGATGGCACTTGACTTGAGCAGGGCGATCTGGTCTTCAGCAGTCAGCCCTCTGGAAACACAACAACATGTACTGAGCCAAACATGCAGTGTGACAGGGTGCCCTTACCCATCACCACATCACACAGAGGGCCTCTTGTTGGATTCTATTATACCAGCTGAAGAATGAGGCAATAGGAACCCGTTTCTCCCATTGTGCGATTCAGTCCAGATTTAAAGATTGGGTTCCATTGGTAGCAAAAGATGGGGGAATCAGCATAACACCATACCCAGGCTGGAATCTTGAAGCCCATTGGATAATGCCTGTATTTTACTTCCTAACAAAACAAAGTAGTTCTTATCCTTGAAACTGGAATTGCAGGATTGTCTGAAAAAAAAAAATATATATATTTTCATCTCATACTCATTTTTTGTACCCACAGACATGTCTTCTGACAGGATGAGTGAATCAGCACTGTTCTCTAGAATGTTCTAGGGGAGGAGAGAAACAGGAAGGACAAGATGTACAATGGATTATATGGTTACCAGGACGACGGCATTCCACTGTTTTCCTTTGAGCATGAGCACACAGGGGCATGCTGTTCTTCCCCTCCACCCACATCTCTCCCCATCCATATTCACACACCCGTACCAAGGTTAACACCAAACTAGAAAATGACATTACCTGAGGTAAATGTGTGTACTTGCTAGTCTTGAAGTATATGTTTGTGAAAGAGTAGTGGTAGTGAGAAAATGGAGGCACACACCAAGACATTTAGGCACACAATGAAAATATTTGAGGTAATAAAGCTAGAATCCTTCCTTTTTCTCGGCACACTGGTGCTCCAAAATTTAAATATCAGGTCGAACACCAAAATATTTAGGCACATATGCACCTAAAATGGTCACACTAAAGTGGTTGTGACTGTAGCAGTACTATGGTTTTCATAGACCAACTGGTTAGTATTGGCAAAGATTATCTATATACCAACAGGATACTGGACTGACTGCTCTGAACTATGGGAATACGTCTGCAAAGGCAGAAGGCAGGTGGGAGACGGTAGGATTAGTCGGGAACATTCTAGCCAATGAGGGCAGATACACGCGTGAACAACATGCACAACTCCGATATAAAGTAGTTTGTCCCAAAGTTGCCGTAATGCCACGTGCGCACAGTCACAAAAACCTAAAATTCTATTTCGATCAAATAAACCTTGCGTAGCAAATTAGCAATTCAATTTTATGTTGCCCATTAACCTCCATTCAAAAAAAAAAAAAGCCCAGTTCCACTGTTTAACCTTGTATTTTCACATAGACAGATTGTCACTTTGCCTCCTCTTCTTTGGTTATAGTGAGCTATTTTGGGGGTGGTTTGTAGATGTGGAGATATTATCGCGGGCTATTTTAGTAAGTTGAGTGAATACTACTAGCATCATAAGCCATGTGTGTTTTTACAAAATCTATTCTAGCACTTAAAGTGGTAGTAGACTACATTGGGTTTACATTTTTCAATTACAGCATTATTTAATCTGCAGTTATTCTTCTGCTATGTATTCTGTTAAGAATAATATTTACATTATAATAATATCTTCCAATTACAACTATTATGCCTTAACTTTTAAAATAATGCAATCTAATAGCTTCCAAAATGCAAGTAGGTATATGTATCTGTCCGATAACATGTTCTGATGGAATAGCTTGTCCTGCACTTTGTAAAGACCCAGTGCATTGACAGAATTTTTAAAAGACATTGGTCCCTTTCTAGACACAGCAATGTGAATGCAAAGAAGTGAGGGGTCCCGTCCCGCCCCCCCCGTCCCCGTCCCCTCTAGCTTAAATGATTGAAGACTAGTCACTAGAAGCGAGCAGAGTTTTTCCCATTCAAACCTACAGCCACAACATTTGCATTGGGATATATGCAAACGTTGTTGTGCGAAAAGTAGTAACAAAACTTTCTTTCCCCCTAGCAAACGGGTAGCTTTTACAGTTGTTTTGGTGCTACAGGTGCCAGCAGAAGGTAAATAATAAGATAAAGTATGTCCGATTTATTAAGTTGTTTTGCTTTCAGCACGCACAGCTAATTACAGGGAATCATGATCCGCTGTGCCCGAACAGCACCTCTGACTGCTGGGGAACAGGCAGTCTCCCTGCCAACGACTGACGTCATGAGCCACACTAACACAGGCTGCCAGGTCATTCTAAACAGATCCTGTAACTGAATGGGAATCCTGAATACATGCAACACCAACTGATATGTCTGGTGAGAGAGATCCGTTTACACCTGTGAGCTAACCCTTACTCACAAATACAGGTTTCAGCCATTTGTCTGAAAGCTTTCTGAGACCGAAGTTCAAATAAGTACTGTAAGCACAGCACATAGGCTTTGATAGTTCATGGAGATCAACTATTGGGGGAGAGGGTGCAGGAATGACTCAAACGCAGGTCAGTAAAATGTACAATTTTCCACAGTATGAGAGTTTACCATTTCCCTATGCATATTTGACTTTGGCCTTTCCGCATTTAATCATTTTGAGAATTCATACCCGCAGTAAATCAACTCTCTAGTGAGACTATGAATGTTAAATTTGTCTGGCACACCCTTCCCCATGCCGAGGACATCATTACGGCTTTGTTAGAACCACATGTTATACATGAAACAACTTGTTGTGAATATGTATTCACAGCATGTTCTGTACAACATGTTCACTGACTGCATACATCTGGGGATGGATCAGGAACCTTTGAACACGTCATGTGATGCAATCACTCTGTTCCAGTGTATTCCAGGAAGAGCACTGAGCAGTACTCGCCGGAGGCCCGAAGTGTTTATAAAATGCCACACACACACACACACACACACACACACACACACACACACACACACACACACACACACACACACACACACACACACACAAAGCTTGTAGCTATGCAATTAATGAAGTCGTCCACCCACAGAAATAACTACTAAAGGCTTACTGGACAGAAGGAGCCTAACAGATCAACATGTTGTTGTGTAATTGCCTAATTAAAGATACAGAAGATGGTGGAGCAACCATTTGTGTAGGTCCTACACAATCCCTTTAATGTACTATTGTAGGGATCTGGGGTGAATTTTCTACTACGTACAATCCTAACTTTAACCATTAGTGGGCAAAATGTAGAACTGACCCAAGACCAGAAGGCACATGATATGCAAAGTCACCCACCTGAAGCCAGGGATCATCTTAGCGAAGCCAATGACCTTCTGGATGCTGTAACTGACCAGGTCAGCCAGGTGGGGTAACATGGAGAGCTTGGAGCCATCGTCCTCACCGGAGTCCGGGCTGCCTGCACTGTCCTGGTACATCATCAACAGACTGCTGAATTTCATCAGCTTGGTGTCCACCGACTCTACACAGGGAGAGAGAATAAAGGTGTTTAATGGAGATGGTAGAAAGAGAGGTGTTCAATAATAAAGAGAAAGGATAAATGTTAGAGTTCATGGGGAATGTGAACGAGGGAGAGATGTCAGTGGCAATAAATGGTTGCTAAAGGAAGCAAAAGGGTGACAATGAAATGGTACAAAAGGCCATTCAACTCTTCCAGGGCCCAGTTTCCCGAAAGTGATGTAACTTAGGCTTATGAGTGCTTTAACGACGCAGCTTTCCTACAACAGCCGAAGATATAACATGCTTCTCCCAAAACACCACGCAAAGAGGACATTAAAAGTGCGTTGTTGGAGCATGTGTCGATACTGATTGGATCGAAAGAAAGGCAGTGCATCTCTCAGATCATCTTTCTCAATTCAAATCTCATCTTAACATTTGTATTATTCACATTAACTACAATAGATCAGCTCCCAGAGAGATATTACCACCTACGGCTGCAAATATTGAGGTAGATTACTCTAATGTTTATCCAATAAAATTCTAATGCTTACCGCACATTATGAAATATATTCAGACAGTAGCAAAACAGAACTCAATTTATTGAACATTAAAATGTATTTCAATATGATTGAAATAGGCCTGCAGTACTGCAGTAACAGTAATCATACCCCTAGACTGACACCAATTTTGTTGTGTTACAACTGGATTTTTTTTTTAAATATAAATTTGACCAAATGTTATGAAAAGTACACTGCTCAAAAAAATAAAAGGAACACTAAAATAACACATCCTAGATCTGAATGAATGAAATATTCTTATTAAATACTTTTTTCTTTATATAGTAGAATGTGCTGACAACAAAATCACACAAAAATTATCAATGGAAATCAAATTTATCAACCCATGGAGGTCTGGATTTGGAGTCACACTCAAAATTAAAGTGGAAAACCACACTACAGGCTGATCCAACTTTGATGTAATGTCCTTAAAACAAGTCAAAATGAGGCTCAGTAGTGTGTGTGGCCTCCACGTGCCTATATGACCTCCCTACAACATCGGGGCATGCTCCTGATGAGGTGGCGGATGGTCTCCTGAGGGATCTCCTCCCAGACCTGGACTAAATCATCCGCCAAATCCTGGACAGTCTGTGGTGCAACGTGGCGTTGGTGGATGGAGCGAGACATGATGTCCCAGATGTGCTCAATTGGATTCAGGTCTGGGGAACGGGCGGGCCAGTCCATAGCATCAATGTCTTCCTCTTGCAGGAACTGCTGACACACTCCAGCCACGTGAGGTCTAGCATTGTCTTGCATTAGGAGGAAGCCAGGGCCAATCGCACCAGCATATGGTCTCACAAGGGGTCTGAGGATCTCATCTCGGTACCTAATGGCAGTCACGCTACCTCTGGCGAGCACATGGAGGGCTGTGCGGCCCCCCAAAGAAATGCCACCCCACACCGGTCATGCTGGAGGATGTTGCAGGCAGCAGAACGTTCTCCACGGCGTCCCCAGACTCTGTCACGTCTGTCACATGTGCTCAGTGTGAACCTGCTTTCATCTGTGAAGAGCACAGGGCGCCAGTGGCAAATTTGCCAATCTTGGTGTTCTCTGGCAAATGCCAAACGTCCTGCACGGCGTTGGGCTGTAAGCACAACCCCCACCTGTGGACGTAGGGCCTTCATACCACCCTCATGGAGTCTGTTTCTGACCGTTTGAGCAGACACATGCACATTTGTGGCCTACTAGAGGTCATTTTGCAGGGCTCTGGCAGTGCTCCTCCTTGCACAAAGGCGGAGGTAGCGGTCCTGCTGCTGGGTTGTTGCCTCCTCCATGTCTCCTGATGTACTGGCCTGTCTCCTGGTAGCGCCTCCATGCTCTGGACACTACGCTGACAGACACAGCAAACCTTCTTGCCACAGCTCGCATTGATGTACCATCCTGGATGAGCTGCACTACCTGAGCCACATGTGTGGGTTGTAGACTCCGTCTCATGTTACCACTAGAGTGAAAGCACCGCCAGCATTCAAAAGTGACAAAAACATCAGCCAGGAAGCATAGGAACTGAGAAGTGGTCCGTGGTCACCACCTGCAGAACCACTCCTTTATTGGGGGTGTCTTGCTAATTGCCTATAATTTCCACCTGTTGTCTATTCCATTTGCACAACAGCATGTGAAATGTATTGTCATCAGTGTTGCTTCCTAAGTGGACAGTTTGATTTCACAGAAGTGTGATTGACTTGGAGTTACATTGTGTTGTTTAAGTGTTCCATTTATTTTTTTGAGCAGTGTATATACAGAAATCTAATTTACATAAGTATTCACCACCCTGAGTCAATACATGGTACAATCACCTTTGGCAGCAATTACAGCTGTGAGTTTTCTGGGTAAGTCTCTTAGAGCTTTGTACACCTGGATTGTGCAATATTTGCACATTATTATCTTTAAAATTCTTCTCCCTCAAGAAGGTTGTTGATCATTGCTAGACAGCCATTTTAAAGTCTACGCATAGATCTTCAAGACGATTTATGTCAAAACTGTAACTAGGCCACTCAGGAACATTCAACGTCATCTTGGTAAGCAACTCCAGTGTAGACTTGGCATTGTGTTTGAGGTTATTGTCCTGCTGAAAGGTAATGTCTCCCAGTGTGTTTGGAAAGCAGACAACCAGGTTTTCCCTTCAGGATTTTCTTTGCTTAGGATAAAAATAAACTGAATAGAGCTAAAAAAACTCCTTAGTCCTTGCCGATGACAAGAATACCCATAACATGAAGCCACCACCATGCTTGAAAAAAATGAAGAACAGTACTCAGGGATGTGTTGTGTTGGATTTGCCCTAAACAATTTGTATTCAGGACATAAAGTGAATTTCTTTGCCACATTTAGTGTCTTATTGCAAACAGAATGCAATTTTGGAATATTTGTATTCTGTACAGGCTTCCTGTCCACTCTGTCATTTAGGTTAGTATTGTGGAAGTAACTATCCACCCTCAGTTTTCTCATATCACACCCATTAAACTCTGTTTTAAAGTCACCACTGACCTCATAGTGAAATCCCTGAGTGGTTTCCTTCTACTGCGTCAACTGAGTTAGGAAGGACACCTGTATCTTTGTAGTGACTGGGTGTATTGATACATCCAAAGTATAAGTAATAACTTCACCATGCTCAAAGAGATATTCAATGTCTGATTTGTTATTTTACCCTTCTACCAATAGGTGCCCTTCTTTCCCTGGTCTTCGTGGTTGAATCTGTGTTTGACATTCATTTCTCGACTGAGGGACCTTACAGATAATTGTACGTGTGGGGTACAGAGAATAGCTTGTTTTAAAACACTATTATTGCACACAGAGTCCATGGAACTTATTATGTGACTTGTTAAGCACATTTTTACTCCTGAACTTATTTAGGCTTGTCTCAACAAAGGGGTTGAATACTTATTTACTCAAGACATTTGGAGAGACTTGTCAATGACGACAAGGGTAGTCCTCCTCATCATGTCAATGGAACATGCGATTGTGGTGCCTGTATACTGTGTGCCTTGGCGTGAGCATGTGTCCCTCACCTGGTGAGTGGTTGAAGGAGTCTGAGGAGGCATCTGACAGCGAGTGAAGGGAGGCTGCACGACTGGCACTGCGTGTTACTGGACCGTCTCGCACCGGGGGCTACAAACACACAACACATGCATTTAACATAAAACAAGAATACTTTTTGTCTATCTTGTAAAGTGCACATGGGGAGTGATTGACAAAACAACAGATGCAGAATCACCTGAAGTGAAAATGTTAAAACATTCAAATGCATGTCATGCAATAGCTGTGATTTCATATCGCAATAAAATATATATATCAAAAAAAGTTAATACATGAGTGACTAAGCATATTTAGATCAGTACAGACCCTGAAGCGTGTGAAGTCGGAGTAGGAGTCATCGTAGGTCTTGTGGTGTGCCTCCACCAATGATGCGATGACCTGGCTCTGCTCGTCATTCAGCCTTGGTCTCAGGGCCTCCCGCGCCGCCTCCTCCTCCTTCCTCTTCTGGATCAGATCCTTCTTCCTCTGCACCTCCTCATCTGTCAGGATGACTGGGGGAGAGGGAGGCGAAGGGGAGACAGGTGAGAAGAGTGGTGGGAAACCGGTAACACAGCTAGCCTGATTGCCTTTCACAGGAGCCTCTCTCAGATCCCCTGACAACAGTGGTCGATTAAGTGAGCTTCTATCACTAGCTGATAGCTGCTGTTTGTGTGAAGAAAGCTATGAGAGAGGGTTGAAACAAGACTCAGTAGAATGCGTATAGGCTCATGTTCTTCCAAGGAGAACCACCATTAGCACCAACAAGTGTCATCTGAGCTGTTCTGTTTCTCAAACAAACATAATGCCAATTTTCCATACTGTGGTAAACCACTACAAGATGGTACACAAAGCAATGTAGAAATATAGAAATGTACCAGACAGAGGCTATCAACTACACACAGTAAATACATGGAAAATAAACTAGAAGGAAATTTGAGTTTCAACAGATGAAACAAATAATCATATCAAATGTACCAGACAGAGGCTAACATGCAAACCTCACCGGACACATTGCATTTGCAAGCATTACAAAATAAAAATGTACATACGCATGTTATCCAATCATTTCACCCACACCAGTGGGTGTGACCGAGCATCTGCATAACCAAGCACTAAAACAGAACTTGGATCTAGGTTAGACACAAAACGCGCTGCAAGTCCCGCTTCTCCCATCTACTCATTGGTTTTCAGGAGCCTACGACCCCACATGGGTATTTGAAAGATGAACGAAGAGAGATTAATGATAGATAACTACAGTAACTAAAGTCAGAGAGCATCATTGAGGTCCTGAATTTAACATTTTAAACACCAGTCCTTGCCTTTTCCTAAATAAGCCTATTCAACACACTGTTGTTAGTATTTCCTTCACAAGTTGTCTACACCTAAACTATATTAAAACTCACTTCACACATAGCCCTATAATAATAGATGTGGCCTAAAAGACCAGATGAAATTGACTATAGTCTGATGGGTGATAATATTATGAATTGCGTTGTGAAGAGGCTGCAGTGCAGGTCAATGACAAAGGGAACGGAGCTCACCAAAAAAGCTACTTTTTCCAAATCATCCTTCAGGAAGGCAAGACGTTTTGATTTCATAACATATTGGAAAGAACAGGCTCTACGATTTCTAAAACATACATTTGACTTGGTGTTCCAAGATGGCGTAGCAGTAAGTCGTCCTGTCTCGTGTCCCTTGTATATATCGTATATTTTTCGTTTTTTTACATTTTTTCTTCGCATATCTCTTCAAAAACATTTTGCTAAACCTAAGCTTCCAAATACTCTCCTGCAACCCGCCTCACCCAATGCAGCTATTTTTCCTAAAGTATTTATATTTACTTCAGAACCGGAACCCCTCAACTGAAGCTAGCTAGCTAACCACCAGCTATGCTAGCGGTCTTCAGCTAATCGGTCATCAGCTAAGCTAACCTTTAGCTCGGAAAGCTCTCGCCAGCTCGAACAACGCGACTCTAACCAGAGCATAACGGACCTATTTATTTTTCATCCCCGGATTCATCCCCGGATTCCCACCGCAAACGGAACATTTTTCAGCTGGATCTTCACAACTAGCTATCTAGCTAAACCGCAACCCCGGATGATTACTCCTGGCTAGCGCTTCCACCCACTTAGCGTGAAGCTAGCCCGGCCAGCGCACCTGTACTACCACCGTAGCATACTCCTGGGCTACAATACCCGGACCCATGACCGGTCTATCGATGTCACCGCATGAAGAGGAATAAACAGACTCATCCCATCGCGACGTCCCCCAAAGGCCAACTCTCTAGCCCTCGCTATCTCCCTACTTGCTAAACTCGGCCCGCTAACCGCTACCTTGTTTAGCCCGGGCCTACGAACTGTTAGCTTGTTAGCACAGGCCTGCTAACTGCTAGCTTGTTTAGCCCGGGCCTACGAACTGTTAGCTTGTTAGCACAGGCCTGCTAACCGTCTGAATCGCCGCGTCCCAAACACGCACCGGACCCATACTCACTTTCTATCTCTTTTTGATTTTTAATCTGTTTATACCTTTCCGGAAACCTGCCTCACCCAATGTGACACGGAATCGCTATTATTTTTAATTTTTAGAACACACTCAAGAACCTCCAGAAGCCAACCAGCTAACTAGCTACAAGCTATTTAGTCATTGTTAACTTTTTTTTCAACCTGGATAACACTCGCTAGTCCAGCTCCCCTGCCCCATCCACCGCTGCCCCCTGGACACTGATCTCTTGGCTACATAGCTGATGCACGCTGGACTGTCCATTAATCATGGTACTCCATTCTGCTTGTTTATGTTTTATCTGTCGGCCCCGTTGCCTAGTCAACGCCATTTTACCTGCTGTTGTTATGCTAGCTGATTAGCTGTTGTCTCACCTACTGTTTTAGCTAGCTTTCCCAACTCAACACCTGTGATTACTGTATGCCTCGCTGTATGTCTCTCTCAAATGTCAATATGCCTTGTATACTGTTGCTCAGGTTAGTTATCATTGTTTTAGTTCACAATGGAGCCCCTAGTTCTACTCTTCATACCCCTGATACCTCCTTTTGTCCCACCTCCCACACATGCGGTGACCTCACCCATTACAACCAGCATGTCCAGAGATACAACCTCTCTCATCATCACCCAGTGCCTGGGCTTACCTCCGCTGTACCCGCACCCCACCATTCCCCTGTCTGCGCATTATGACCTGAATATATTCTACCATGCCCAGAAACCTGCTCCTCTTATTCTCTGTCCCCAACGCTCTAGGCGACCAGTTTTGATAGCCTTTAGCCGCACCCTCATACTACTCCTTCTCTGTTCCGCGGGTGATGTGGAGGTAAACCCAGGCCCTGCATGTCCCCAGGCACCCTCATTTGTTGACTTCTGTGATCGTAAAAGCCTTGGTTTCATGCATGTCAACATCAGAAGCCTCCTCCCTAAGTTTGTTTTACTCACTGCTCTAGCACACTCTGCTAACCCTGATGTCCTTGCTGTGTCTGAATCCTGGCTCAGGAAGGCCACCAAAAATTCAGAGATTTCCATACCCAACTATAACATCTTCCGTCAAGATAGATCTGCCAAAGGGGGAGGAGTTGCAGTCTACTGCAGAGATAGCCTGCAAAGTAATGTCATACTTTCCAGGTCCATACCCAAACAGTTCGAACTACTAATTTTTGAAAATTACTCTCTCCAGAAATAAGTCTCTCACTGTTGCCGCCTGCTACCGACCCCCCTCAGCTCCCAGCTGTGCCCTGGACACCATTTGTGAATTGATCGCCCCCCATCTAGCCTCAGAGTTTGTTCTGTTAGGTGACCTAAACTGGGATATGCTTAACACCCCGCCAGTCCTACAATCTAAGCTAGATGCCCTCAATCTCACACAAATCATCAAGGAACCCACCAGGTACAACCCTAATTCTGTAAACAAGGGCACCCTCATAGACGTCATCCTGACCAACTGGCCTTCCAAATACACCTCCGCTGTCTTCAACCAGGATCTCAGCGATCACTGCCTCATTGCCTGTATCCGCTACGGAGCCGCAGTCAAACGACCACCCCTCATCACTGTCAAACGCTCCCTAAAACACTTCTGTGAGCAGGCCTTTCTAATCGACCTGGCCCGGGTATCCTGGAAGGACATTGACCTCATCCCGTCAGTTGAGGATGCCTGGTCATTCTTTAAAAGTAACTTCCTCAACATTTTAGATAAGCATGCTCCGTTCAAAAATGCAGAACTAAGAACAGATACAGTCCTTGGTTCACCCCAGACCTGACTGCCCTCGACCAGCACAAAAACATCCTGTGGCGGACTGCAATAGCATCGAATAGTCCCCGTGATATGCAACTGTTCAGGGAAGTCCGGAACCAATACACGCAGTCAGTCAGGAAAGCTAAGGCCAGCTTCTTCAGGCAGAAGTTTGCATCCTGTAGCTCCAACTCCAAAAAGTTCTGGGACACTGTGAAGTCCATGGAGAACAAGAGCACCTCCTCCCAGCTGCCCACTGCACTGAGGCTAGGTAACACGGTCACCACCGATAAATCCATGATTATCGAAAACTTCAATAAGCATTTCTCAACGGCTGGCCATGCCTTCCGCCTGGCTACTCCAACCTCGGCCAACAGCTCCTCCCCCCCGGCAGCTCCTCGCCCAAGCCTCTCCAAGTTCTCCTTTATCCAAGATCCGGCTTGACAATCTGGACCCCTATTTCTGAAACTATCCGCCGCCATTGTCGCAACCCCTATTACCAGCCTGTTCAACCTCTCTTTCATATCGTCTGAGATCCCCAAGGATTGTAAAGCTGCCGCAGTCATCCCCCTCTTCAAAGGGGGAGACACCCTGGACCCAAACTGTTACAGACCTATATCCATCCTGCCCTGCCTATCTAAGGTCTTCGAAAGCCAAGTCAACAAACAGGTCACTGACCATCTCGAATCCCACCGTACCTTCTCCGCTGTGCAATCTGGCTTCCGAGCCGGTCACGGGTGCACCTCAGCCACACTCAAGGTACTAAACGATATCATAACCGCCATCGATAAAAGACAGTACTGTGCAGCCGTCTTCATCGACCTTGCCAAGGCTTTCGACTCTGTCAATCACCATATTCTCATCGGCAGACTCAGTAGCCTCGGTTTTTCGGATGACTGCCTTGCCTGGTTCACCAATTACTTTGCAGACAGAGTTCAGTGTGTCAAATCGGAGGGCATGCTGTCCGGTCCTCTGGCAGTCTCTATGGGGGTGCCACAGGGTTCAATTCTCGGGCCGACTCTTTTCTCTGTGTATATCAATGATGTTGCTCTTGCTGCGGGCGATTCCCCGATCCACCTCTACGCAGACGACACCATTCTATATACTTTCGGCCCGTCATTGGACACTGTGCTATCTAACCTCCAAACAAGCTTCAATGCCATACAACACTCCTTCCGTGGCCTCCAACTGCTCTTAAACGCTAGTAAAACCAAATGCATGCTTTTCAACCGATCGCTGCCTGCACCCGCATGCCCGACTAGCATCACCACCCTGGATGGTTCCGACCTTGAATATGTGGACATCTATAAGTACCTAGGTGTCTGGCTAGACTGCAAACTCTCCTTCCAGACTCATATCAAACATCTCCAATCAAAAATCAAATCAAGAGTCTGCTTTCTATTCCGCAACAAAGCCTCCTTCACTCACGCCGCCAAGCTTACCCTAGTAAAACTGACTATCCTACCAATCCTCGACTTCGGCGATGTCATCTACAAAATGGCTTCCAACACTCTACTCAGCAAACTGGATGCAGTATATCACAGTGCCATCCGTTTTGTCACTAAAGCACCTTATACCACCCACCACTGCGACTTGTATGCTCTAGTCGGCTGGCCCTCGCTACATATTCGTCGCCAGACCCACTGGCTCCAGGTCATCTACAAGTCCATGCTAGGTAAAGCTCCGCCTTATCTCAGTTCACTGGTCACGATGGCAACACCCATCCGTAGCACGCGCTCCAGCAGGTGTATCTCACTGATCATCCCTAAAGCCAACACCTCATTTGGCCGCCTTTCGTTCCAGTACTCTGCTGCCTGTGACTGGAACGAATTTCAAAAATCGCTGAAGTTGGAGACTTTTATCTCCCTCACCAACTTCAAACATCAGCTATCTGAGCAGCTAACCGATCGCTGCAACTGTACATAGTCTATTGGTAAATAGCCCACCCATTTTCACCTACCTCATCCCCATACTGTTTTTATTTATTTACTTTTCTGCTCTTTTGCACACCAATATCTCTACCTGTACATGACCATCTGATCATTTATCACTCCAGTGTTAATCTGCAAAATTGTAACTATTCGTCTACCTCCTCATTCCTTTTGCACACATTGTATATAGACTCCCCCTTTGTTTTCTACTGTGTTATTGACTTGTTAATTGTTTATTCCATGTGTAACTCTGTGTTGTCTGCTCACACTGCTATGCTTTATCTTGGCCAGGTCGCAGTTGTAAATGAGAACTTGTTCTCAACTAGCCTACCTGGTTAAATAAAGGTGAAATAAAAAAATATTAAATTTTTTTTTGCAAAAAATATCTAATTCGGCATAGGCTCTATTTTTCAAAATATATATTTTTTGTAAAGCATTACAACCGCTATTCAAAATGTTCTACATGTGAGCTTACGGAAGTATAGCCATAGGCTATTAAGCACAGATTAGTAAAATAAAAAACTTAAAATATGATACTCTGTTCTTTTGAAATTCAATATATATATATATATATATATATATATATATGATTCTAAAGACCTGCCTTAAAAAATATGAATGCATTTCTTTGTGATGGTGAATTGAGGTGTAGGGGTTTTTCATTTTTACATATAGCCTACAGTAACAAACAAATGATATTTTGGGGGGATTTTATAATGGGGTGCCTACCTAAAATCGTCAAATTATATTTTTTTTGCAATAGCATATATAAAAACATTATTAGACTGTTGGAATAAATGAACTCAAAATAGGATGACTAGATGCACAGCTTGATGTTCGATGCCCAGACATGGGTCAAAATTCTACAAGGATCCAGCAACAAAAAAGGACCATAATCCATTTCAGTTAAAATAACAACCCAATGTTCATCTACCAGGACAAACTGGCTAGCAATAGTAAGCTAGCTAAATGTCCATGAATGTTTCATGTGCTTAACATGCCCCCAAATTAATATATTTTGAACAAAAATATAACGCAACATGTAAAGGATCTCCCAAAATAAAAAAAAGTTGGCGTAGTGTCGTAGTTAAACATTTTTAACATTTATTTCACCAGGTAGGCAAATTCTTATTTACAACTGCTACCTGGCCAAAACAAAGCAAAGCAGTTTGACACATATAACAGAGTTACACATCGAGTAAAACAAACATACAGTCAATATAACAGCAGAAAAATAAGTATATGTGAGCAATGTGAGCAAATGAGGTGAGATAAGGCAATAAATAGGCCATGGTGGCGAAGTAAATACAATATAGCAATTAAAACACTGGAATGGTAGATTTGACAGATGAGTGTGCAAAGTAAAAAATATTGGGGTGCAAAGGAACAAAATAAATACATACAGTAGGGGAAGAGGTTGTTGTTTGGGCTATTTATAGATGGGCTATGTACAGGTGCAGTGATCTGTGAGCTGCTCTGACAGCTGGTGCTTAAAGCTTGTGAGGGAGATGAGTGTTTCCATTTTCAGTGATTTTTATAGTTCATTCCAGTCAATGGCAGCAGAGAACTGGAAGAGATGCGGCCAAAGGAGAAATTGGCATTCGGGGTGACAAGTGAGATATACCTGCTGGAACGCGTGCTACGGGTGGGTGCTGCTATGGTGACCAGTGAGTAGATAAGGCGGGGCTTTACCTAGCAGGGTCTTGTCGATGACCTGGAGCCAGTGGGTTTGGCAACGATTATGAAGCGAGGGCCAGCCAACAAGAGGGTACAGGTTGCAGTGGTGGGTAGTATATGGGGCTTTGGTGACAAAATGGATGGCACTGTGATAGACTGCATCCAATTTGTTGAGTAGGGTGTTGGAGGCTATTTTGTAAATGACATCACCGAAGTCTAGGATTGGTAAGATGGTCAGTTTTACGAGGGTATGTTTGGCAGCATGAGTGAAGGATGCCTTGTTTACGAAATAGGAAGCCAATTCTAGATTTAATTTTGGATTAGAGATGCTTAATGTGTGTCTGGAAGGAGAGTTTACAGTCTAACCAGACACCTAGGTATTTGTAGTTGTCCACATATTCTAAGTCAGAACCATCCAGAGTAGTGATGCTGGACGGGCGGGCAGGTACAGGCAGTGATCGGTTGAAGAGCAGGGATTTAGTTTTACTTGTATTTAAGAGCAGTTGGAGGCCACGGAAGGAGAGTTTTATGGCATTGAAGCTTGTCTGGAGGGTTATTAACACAGTGTCCAAGAAGTATACAGAGTGGTGTCGTCTGCGTAGAGGTGGATTAGAGAGTCACCAGCAGCAAGAGTGACATCATTGATGTATACAGAGAAGAGAGTCAACAGCCTTGGACAGGTCAATGAATACGGCGGCACAGTATTGTTTCTTATCGATGGTGGTTAAGATATCGTTTAGGACCTTGAGCGTGGCTGAGGTTCTCGCATGACCAGCTCTGAAACCAGATTGCATAGCGGAGAAGGTACGGTGGGATTCGAAATGGTCGGTGATCTGTTTGTTAACTTAGCTTTTGAAGACCTTAGAAAGGCAGGGTAGGATAGATATCGGTCTATAGCAGTTTGGGTCAAGAGTGTCCCCCCCTTTGAAGAGGGGGATGACCACAGCTGCTTTCCAATCTTTGGGAATCTCAGACGACATGAAAGAGTGGTTGAACAGGCTAGTAATAGGGGGAGCAACAATTTTGGCAGATCATTTTAGAAAGAAAGGATCCAGATTGTCTAGCTCGGCTGATTTGTGGGGGTCCAGATTTTGCAGCTCTTTCAGAACATCAGCTGACTGGATTTGGTAGAAGGAGAAATGGAGAAGGCTTGGGCGAGTTACTGTGGGGGGTGCAGTGCTGTTGACCGGGGTAGGGGTAGCCAGGTGGAAAGCATGGCCAGCCGTAGAAAATTGCTTATTGAAATTCTCAATTATAGTGGATTTATCGGTGGTGACAGTTTCCTATCCTCAGTGCAGTGGGCAGCTGGGAGGAGGTGCTCTTATTCTCCATGGACGTCACAATGTCCCAGAACTTTTTCGAGTTTGTGTTGCAGGAAGCAAATTTCTGTTTGAAAAAGCTAGCCTTGGCTTTTCTAACTGCCTGTGTATATTGGTTTCTAACTTCCCTGAAAAGTTGCATTTCACTTTCATTTTGCAGTATAGAACCAAACATCAATGAAACACCCAGCAGGCAGCCACAGTCCATGAACAAATAAACTGAACTAAAGCTAATGTTGAGCAGCAAAGTCCGGCAATGATAAAAATAAGCTAAGATTTTATTTAGGCTTTTCCTTGAAGAGTCACATTTAACATGCCCATTAAAACCCAAGAAGCTAGGCACTTACATTCCAGCACTAGAAGGGCTCACTAAGCATTCAGCGAGTGGAGCTGTCAATGAGCACTCACCGTGCTTCACAGCGCTCACCGCTCATAGCACTCACCGCTCATAGCACTCACCGGGTGGTCTTTGTTGGGCAACAGCTTGTGTTCACACATTCATTGGCTGGGAATCTAAAACAGGCTTGATTAATAGCCCAATGCACAAACACAAGATATTCTCCCAAAGAAACATCTAAAGGTAGAGCACCCCACATAGGAACAATTAGGAAGAAACCACAAGAAATCTTAAAACTATACTGAACAACAATATAAAGCAACATGTAAACTGCTGGTCCCATGTTTCATAAGCTGAAATGAAAGATCCCAGAAATATTCCAAAACCACAAAAAGCTTTTCTCTCAAATTGTGTTCAAATGTGTTTACATCCCTGTAAGTGAGTACTTCTCCTTTGCCAAAATAATCCACTCAGCTATCAGGTGTGGCTTATCAAGAAGCTGATTAAACAGCATGATCATTACACAGGTGCACCTTGGGACAATAAAAAGCCACTAAAATGTTGTCACACAACACCACAGATGTCTCAAGTTAAGGGAGCACGCAGTTGGAAGATAATTTCTCTACCACATGCCGGGAACTAGAACTGTTTTAGTGGCCTACATTAAGCCTGTTTGGGATTCTCTGGATCGATGTGTACGACAGCATGTTCTAGTTCCCGACAATATCAAGCAACTTCGCTCAGCCATTGAATAGGAGTGGGCCAACATTCCACAGGGCACAAACAGCCTGATCAACTATATGTGAAGGAGATATGTCGCGCTGCATGGAGGCAAACGTTGGTCACACCTGATACTGACTGGTTTTCTGATCCACACCCTTACCTTTTTTTCAAGGTATCTGTGACTAACAGATGCATATCTGTATTCCCAGTCATGTGAAATCCATAGATAAGGGCTTAATTTAAATTGACTGATTTCCTTATAGAAACTCAGTTAAATCTTTGAAATGGTTGCATGTTGAGTTTCTATTTTTGTTCAGTGTAGTTGATATTTTAACCTGCATGTCATGATGGCATACGATGTGGATGAACAAAATCAATATGCACGTGGTAGGTATAGTCATGTAACTGCTACACGTTAGCCTTGTAGATACACAGTAACTAAATGCCTTTTCTAAGTGAGTCACATGTGAATCATCTTCACAGCAGGACATTCCTGTCTTGACTGATGCTTTCTAGAAACTTCTGCTCACTTCATTTGCACAAAATGGCATTTGCGTTATTCATGCAAAAAGCTTTCCGGACTACCCTTGTCAGAAAAGGTATTACGCAACTGTAAAACAAATGTTGTCTGTTTCATGCTCACATGCTGACAGATCAAGTTAACAGCAGCTGTGCCTGTGGTAGAATGTATTTGATGTTTTTGTCTATTATTTGCCAATAGTCTTCCCACTGTGGACAGCAAATTGAACGAAAAGAAGTTCATAAAACAGTTTTTGGGAGCTGACCGTAACCACAACCAGGCAGCTGGCTCGTGTTATGCAGTGCATTCAGAAAGTATTCAGACCCCTTCACTTTTTCCACATGTTATTACGTTACAGCCTCAAAATGTATTAAAAACGGATTCCCCTCACCAATCTACACACAATACCCAATAATGACAAAGCAATAAAATAATATTTTGCAAATTTATCAAAAATAAACAATGAAATAGACTGGAGGTCCTGAGCGTTCTGGAGCAGGGCTTCATCAATGATCTCTGTACTTTTCTCTGTTCATCTTTCCCTTAATCCTGACTAGTCGCCCAGTCCTTGCCACAGAACATACCCACAGCATGATTCTGCCACCACCATGCTTCACCGTAGGGATGCTATAGGTGATGAGCGGTGCCTGGTTTCCTCCATGTGACACTTGGCATTCAGGCCAAAGAGTTCAGTCTTGGTTTCATCAGACCAGAGAATCTTGTTTCTCATGGTCTAAGAGTCCATTAGGCGCCTTTTGGCAAACTCCAAGCAAGCTGTCATGTGTCTTTTACTGAGGAGTGGCTTCTGTCTGGCCACTCCACCATAAAGGCCTGATTGGTAGATCGCTTCAGAGATGGGTGTCCTTATGGAAAGTTCTCCCATCTCCACAGAGGAACTCTAACTCCAATCAACTTGTAGAAACATCTCAAGGATGATAATTGGAAACACGATGCACCTGGGCTCAATTTCTAGTCTCATGGCAAAGGGTCTTAATACTTATATATAAAAAACTGAATTACTTTATTTACATAACTTAGTAAAAATGTCTAAAAACCTGTTTTTGCTTTGTTACCATACAGTATTGTGTGTAGATTGATGAGGAAAACATTTTATTTAACCAATTTTAGAATAAGGCTGTAACGTAGGAAAATGTAGAATAAGTGAAGGGGTCTGAACACTTTCCGAATGCATTGTATGCTAGCTAGTAGCTACCTATTTAACTATGCTGCTGTCGCCAACATTTGATTTAATCTATTGCCATATTTAAGGATTATCCACAATGGATTATCCACAATGGAGACATGTTCAGAACTAGAGGTGGATCACCCTTACTCCATCGTAGACAGTCTTACTGTTACTGGCTGGTTGACTGGGCTGACCTAAAGCCAGAATGGGACACTCCGTAGCCCATCTAGCATGGCATAGTCAAAAGGACTGCCGAAGCACCCAAGCTAGCCAACAATGGTGATTTCCCAGAATTTGCCAGCTATTGCTGCGCTGTCTAGATAGTATTTCAGTGCCTTCTGTATTGCTGGCACAGCACTGAGGTGACAGACAGCTGGCTGAGGACAGAAAAATCGAGCTGTTTACCACAGAATGTGTCCACATTTAGTAATTAGTCTAGTGCCTGGATCGCCATGGCGGAGGACTGAGATGCAGGGAGAGCGATCCTCGATGGGAATTCAAAGATTAATCATAAAAGATTAAGTCCATAGAAAATATTTTAAAAGGATCATAATCAAGGGCCACTTGATTTGCCTTGACTGTCACTACTGAATGTAGTAGTTTGGTATTGTAATACTCTGGGTCAGAATATCATCAATATCACAATAACCTTCCCCAGCTATTATTAACTAGAAACAAAGAAATGTTTTAAGTGAGAAGTAGGCATTGATCTGAAGCCAAAAAGGAAAAGAAATGCACAAGCACCACCATACATACTTCACCCATGCTCTACCAAGGTTTTCCAGCACACAGCTTTGACCTACTACAGTAGTTATGTCAGTCTATTGTATATCAAAAAATGTGTAGGCAGGTTGCTTAGGATTCAAACCTTCTCAAAACAGCCTAATTAATACTCAAAGGTGCTCCCACAATGTGATTTGTACTGCATACAAGGTAAAGTATTGGATTCTTTAGGCACTACCCACACTAAGACATTATCCCATTTCACTACCTTTTCAAGCTTTCTTTTCAATGATATGAAAGCAAACTTTGATTTTAAAAACTTCCAGGACCATCAGGCTTGATTGAGTGAGCCGTTTTGTCTTGTAGTAATTTAATTTCAATAGTAGTAATTTAATTTCACCTCTTTGCAGAATGAGCACAGAGGGGCTATTTCTGGCTGCCCTCCTGTTAACCCTGTAGCATAAGGGAGTGTGGATATTTGTGTACTCTTCACTGATTTGGCAGGCGGCAGAGTGGGCAGGACTGCTCTGTTGTCTTGGCACACACTATCAACTGCGGACAATGTGGCTGGATCCTCAGCAAGGCAGCGATGCTTTGAAAAAGCAACAAACTAGGGGCGAGGCCTTGGATTGACCAATTAAAGCGTTACAACACCCACTGGTTATGACCTTCAACTCTCATTACCGTCATTAACACACACAGCTGTGCAAAACACCTCTGTGTATCATTCAACATGATATATACATGTGAACATAGTACTATATCAGCCACATACGTTAACTATCATTCCAAAAACAAAAAAGAGGACCAACAGGCAAACTTCAAAGAGCATTTAACATCAACGTTCTACTTTACATAACCGCCTGCATTTGTGTCCACATCAAGCTGATCCTAGCTCGATTGGTTGCCGAGTCGCCACTCTCATCCAATCGCAAGTCTCACTCCATGCCACACCCGTCTGAAATATTTCAGGGCATGCCACATGTTATTGTTTTCACATGAGTGAGTACCCACATGACTGGGGCATGCTGTGCCAGGCAGCACTGTGGCCTGGAGCTTTAGCGCTGGTGCAGACAAAGAGGCCATTTTAGCTGTCTGGATCCCTTTCCAGGGGCCTCATTTAGGCTTGTGACTGTTTGCGGGCTAGGCTCCACAGAAGCAGCCGGAGCATTGTTGGACTGGTCTTCATTTCGCTCTCCCCTCCTTCGCCCCTCTGTTACCTCAAAATGCACAGCTTGTTTATTTTCATAACCCTGCTGACTTGTTGGTGTTGAAGCATGGTAAACTGGAGGGCATTTTATAACGAAGGATTCTATGACCATAGCCAGCTAATTTTGGAGAATATTTTTGAAACAACCATATTTTCTTAGTCGGTACAGAACGTAACATACAGTACAACCCTGGTCTATTTTTCCATCTGAAAGCAACACAAATACAGACATTAAAAAATAACATGTCCAGGCAAAGATGATTATGTAAAACAGACAGTAGTAACATACTGTACAGTAAAGAGTGTACTGTACGTCTGTATTGCTCTTTCACATGATGTAAACAGTCTTCAGCCAGAATGAGCCAAGCACTTAAAGGGCTGAAGTTACTGTATTTATGACCAGTTAGAAATCAGGTGTCTCTGAGTACTCACACTCCTTCATCATACCCATGTCCACGCAGCATTTGAGCCGGCAGGCCTGGCAGTGGCGCCGGTTGTCCTTGGTGATGGAGCAGCTGCCGTTGAAGGGGCAGGTGAAACTGGCCTTACGCTTCATGCTGCGTCTGGTGGGGGCAGATAGAGACAGAGCTGGCTCACTAGCACATTAAAAGAGGAAGATGCATTAAAACCGTGCTGTTAATATTGCTACTTTACAGGAAATGGAAGGCAGGCGGGATTATTACGCAACTGGGTTACACTACCCCCCTCACAGTAAAAACAAACATTTCATGAGCAGTCACATAGTGTTCCATTCGAACAGAAAAACAGAAATACAGCAACCACCTGAGGCACATAGAGTCCCTCTTGTTCCCCCCCAAACACACACAGAGGTTTCAAAGGGTGTCTGATGCCCTTTCTCCCAAATAGTTAACAAATTAAGCATGGCAGACATGAGAGGACCACTGACTAAGAGTTTTGTTTAATGAGAACATGATGTCTGAGAAAGACACAGCCTGGCATTTTCTACTTTCCTGTCGGCACTTTCTGTAATCCACATACATCGGTTACATTTTCCCAAGCTGCGTCAAGTAGTCTTGACGGTATTATGATGAAACTATTTGGGGTGCTTTCTGCCCTGCAGTATAACTACTTCCATCACTATGAACTCTGTAGGTACAACCCCCATAGGTTTTTAGATGTTAAGACATTTTCTTGATGTTTAAAAAAAATTGGGAACGAAAAGAATCGAAGGGGAACAGCTCAGCTTTCAATTCAGCGGGAATAGCTTGTCTACGGCAAACAATTTTCCCTTTACTTGTAAGATATACAGGTGTTGGAAGCACAGTCTATTTGGAAAGTATTCAGACCCCTTCACATTTTGTTCTGTTACAGCCTTATTTTAAAAATCTATTTCAGAATGAGGCTGAAACGTAACAAAATGTGGAAAAAGTGAAGAGGATATGAATACTTTCCGAATGCACTGTAAGTGTCGATATGACAGCAGTCAAAAATAGTCAATCGTCAGGTCGTGCTTGTGTGCATCTTCACGCAATGGAATCAGTTGGATTTCATTTAGCGGTTATTCCTTGTCCTAACAGTTGACACAATTTTTTTTAAACTTTCACTTGCTTGAAACACTGACATACCTTTGTCAGTACAGCATAATAGTCTCAGGTTCTCTATCGTCCATGGTGACCTTTCAAACCAGGAACACATCGACAACAGCCACACTCGAAGCAGCGTTACCCATCGCTCTACAAAAGCCGCGGCCCTTGCAGAGCAAGGGGAATAACCACTCCAAGTCTCAGAGCGAGTGACGTTTGAAACGCTATTAGAGCACACCCAGCAAGCTAGCTAGCCATTTCACATCAGTTACACCAGCCATTAGGCTGATAGGCTTGAAGTCATAAACAGCGCTGTGCTTGCGAAGAGCTGCTGGCAAAACGCATGAAAGTGCTGTTTGAATGAATGCTTACGAGCCTGCTGCTGCCTACAACCGCTCAGTCAGACTGCTCTATCAGATCATAGACTTAATTATAACATAACACACAGAAATACGAGCCTTTGGTCATTAATATGGTCGAATACGGAAACTATCATTTCGAAAACAAAACGTTTATTATTTCAGTGAAATACGGAACCGTTCGGTATTTTATCTAATGGGTGGCATCTGAAGTCTAAATATTCTTGTTACATTGCACAACCTTCAATATTCTCATAATTACGTAAAATTCTGGCAAATTAGTTCGGAATGAGCCAGGCTGCCCAAACTGTTGCATGTACCCTGACTCTGCGTGCAATGAACGCAAGAGAAATTACACAATTTCACCTGGTTAATATTGCCCGCTAACCTGGATTTCTTTTAGCTAAATATTCCGGTTTAAAAATATATATACTTCTGTGTAATGATTTTAAGAAAGGAATTGGTGTTTATGGTTAGGTACAGTCGTCCAACAATTGTGCTTTTTTCGCAATTGCGCTTTTGTTAAATCATCCCCCAGCGTTGCATCGATTATATGCACCGCAGGACACGCTAGATAAACTAGTAATATCATCAACAATGTGTAGTTATAACTAGTGATTATGATTGATTGAATCCCCCGAGCTGACAAGGTGAAAATCTGTCATTCTGCCCCTGAACGAGGCATTTAACCCACCGTTCCTAGGCTGTCATTGTAAATAAGAATGTGTTCTTAACTGACTTGCCTAGTTAAATAAAAGGTATAAAAATAATAATTAAAGAAAGAAAAATCGGCGCCCAAAAATACCGATTTCCGATTGTTATGAAAACTTGAAATCGGCCATTCCGATTAAAATCGGTCGACCTCTAACATACACCCACTTTTTGTTACAGCTTTATTCTAAAATGTATTAGATACATATTTTTACTCCTCAATCTACACACAATACCCCATAATGACAAAGCGAAATCTTTTTTTAAAATGTTTGCAGGTTTTTACAAATATCTTATTTACATATGTATTCAGACAGTTTGCTATGAAGCTGAGCTCAGGTACATCCTGTTTCAATTGATCATCCTTTTAAAAAAAATAATAGGTTTATTATTTTCCAATTAAAAAAATCGAATAAAAAAGACAGCAACACTAACAATGACATTCATTGTCCTGTTGAATGGGATGGCCCATTTAGAGGACATAACAAAACTTAACTCACACATACACAAAATAAAACTAAATCCTATTAGGTGGTACATGTATAAGAAGACAGCATATAGTCATTACAAGCAGTGTAGTTAAGCCAAAAAATAAATATTGAGTGGAGTACAGCACAGAGTAGCAGCAGATCGTCAACCCAGTTATGAAGCGGGACTAGACCATTTATCCAGTATCGGCTGCCATATTTTGTAGAACATTGGACTTCTATTGGAGGTATTGTATCAAATCTTTTCCAGATGTATTACATTCCATAAATCCCGTAACCACATTTCAAAAAGGTAGGTACAGTCTCCAATTTCCAAAATTGCAATATGAGCCAATTGGCTAATAGAGTACAAAGAGAGACAGGTTTCCCTTCCTGGTTATTCCCATCAGCTGTACCAAACAGAGCGATTAATGGGTCTGGGGGTAGAACTCTATCAAAGGCTCTAGATAAGTCATCAAAAATGAGAGCCCAGTAAGCATGTAACTTAGGACATGTCCAGAATAAGTGGGTCAACATCCCCTCTTCCTGCTTGCACCTCTCACACAGTGGTGAGGTGTCCGGGAATATTTTATGCAGTTTTACTTTTGAGTAATGTAACCTGTGTATCACCTAAAACTGTACAAGGTTGTGTCTGGCATTCACTGAACTGTGGTTTATATTCCTGAGAGCTTCTACCCAGTCCTCATCTGAGATTTTTGAACCAAGTTCTTGTTCCCAAGCCCTTTTAATGGTGTCTGTGGATACCTCTATGTGGGCCTGTAGCACATCATACAGTCTAGAGACCAACCCTTTTGAATGGGGTTTGACAAGGATCATCTAATGTAGGACTTTTTGGCTTCATGCCATACTGTGGGATATGTGTCCTTACGAAATTCCTGATTTGGAGGTATAGGAAAAAAATGTGTTGTTGAACTTTCCCTGTAATTGTTGAAATGAAGCTAACTGACCATCTATGATTAGATTACCAATTGTTGTGAGCCCCTTCTCCCTCCACTGTGAAAACACCATATCATCCAATGCAGGGTGGAAAGCATGATTCAAGCAAATCGGGCTGTCAATGTATACAGTGGGTATGTTAAGAAAATACCTAATCTGTTTCCAGATCCTAAGCGTATGACAAATGACTGGGTTAGAGTCATAAGTGGATTTTTTCACATATGATGGGCTATTAACAAGTGCAGGGAGTGAGGAACGTTGACAGGAGGCCTGCTCAATCAAAAGCCATGCAGGCATATCCTTCTGTCTCATCGCAGGTAAACTTTCCCTCCAGAAAGACACAATGTTCAGATTAGCAGCCCAATAATACAGTTTAAAGTGAGAAAGGCCAAAGCCCCCCTCTATCTTGTACTTGCATAAATGCTTCTTTGAAATTCTGGCTGCCTTGTTATCCCATAAAAATGGAGTTACTATTGAATCCAGTTTCTTAAAATAGCTTTGTGGTGTGAAATTGGGTAGACATTGGAAGAGGTAAAGAAACCTGGGTAGGACAACCATTTTAATAGCGTTTATACGACCTACCAAGGAGAGGAGGCAGAGTTTTCCAAAAATCTATATTTTGTTTAAGCTGATATATTTTCATGTCCCAATTCTTTTTCAATAACTGATCAAGGTCTCTTGTCACTACAATGCCAAGGCTTGTGAACTTGTCCATCACTGTTCTAAACGGGGTAGATTGCAGAAATTGCATATCCACAGGCCGTGATTTTGGCATCAACTCACTTTTTTGCCAGTTTATCTTGTAGCCAGAGAAGGAGCCAAATGTGTTTATCAAGTTAAGTAAGGGTGGAATAGAAGTTTTAGGCTTGGACAAAAACAAAAGAACATCGTCTGCATATAGGGAAATTTTGTGCTGTGTGTCCTTTATTTTAACAGAAGCTATAATCGGCACATGCCCGAATGCGAGTAGCAAGGGGTTCCATGGCTATAGCGAAGAGAGGAGGTGAAATACGGCACCCCTGTCGGCACCCCTTGAACAAGCGGAATGACTGCGACATTTCTTGATTGGTTACCACGGATGCCATTGGGTGTGCATAAATAACTCTTATCCAATTAATAAATTCCTTTCCAAACCCGAAGTGCTCCAGAACCGACATCATATACTTCCACTCAATCTGATCAAACGCCTTCTCTGCATCAAGCCTTATGATCGTGATACATTACGTTGAAAAGGCATCTCAAATTGTAGTATATACAGTGGGGCAAAAAAGTATTTAGTCAGCCACCAATTGTGCAAGTTCTCCCACTTAAAAAGATGAGAGGCCTGTAATTTTCATCATAGGTACACTTCAACTATGACAGACAAAATGAGAAGAAAAAAAATCCAGAAAATCACATTGTAGGATTTTTTATGAATTTATTTGCAAAAAGTATTTGGTCAATAACAAAAGTTTATCTCAATACTTTGTTATATACCCTTTGTTGGCAATGACAGAGGTCAAATGTTTTCTGTAAGTCTTCACAAGGTTTTCACACACTGTTGCTGGTATTTTGGCCCATTCCTCCATGCAGATCTCCTCTAGAGCAGTGATGTTTTGGGGCTGTTGCTGGGCAACACGGACTTTCAACTCCCTCCAAATATTTTCTATGGGGTTGAGATCTGGAGACTGGCTAGGCCACTCCAGGACATTGAAATGCTTCTTACGAAGCCACTCCTTCATTGCCCGGGCGGTATGTTTGGGATCATTGTCATGCTGAAAGACCCAGCCACGTTTGATGCTGATGGAAGGAGGTTTTCACTCAAAATCTCACGATACATGGCCCCATTCTTTCCTTTACACGGATCAGTTGTCCTGGTCCCTTTGCAGAAAAACAGCCCCAACGCATGATGTTTCCACCCCCATGCTTCACAGTAGGTATGGTGTTCTTTGGATGCAACTTGTCATTCTTTGTCTTCCAAACACGACGAGTTGAGTTTTTACCAAAAAGTTATATTTTGGTTTCATCTGACCTTATGACATTCTCCCAATGACTAAATGACTAAATACTTTTTTGCCCCACTGTAAGTCCCAATTTCTGATCTTCTAATCGAAAAGCCATAGTCCGGAAATCCAAACACATTCCTGGCCTGTATTTGGCCATTTAGCCGGCTGACACAGCCGTTCTGTATCCTCAGCCAGGGAGCTTGCTTGTCAAGAACAGATCGGCCTCTTTTGGGTTGTCAAACGTAAGTGTTGATCCTTCGACTGTCACCTTAAACCGGGCTGGGAAGAGGAATCCATAGCGGAGGTTGGCCACCCTGCATTTGTTGCGTACCTCATTATACTCTTTCCGTTGGTTCCTCACCTTCAAGGTAAGATCTGGGTAGAAAGACACCCTGGATCCATTGTAGTTAAGGGGGAACTTTTGACTAGCCAGCTTGAGGATGAGATCCCTGGTCTGGGGATAGTGCAGCCGTACAATGAATGGCCTTGGTGGCTCGCCCTTGGCTGGCATCGTTGCCTGAGATCTGTGTGCGCGGTTGATCAGGATGGCCGTTTTGAAGTGTTCACTCACCAGCAATGCCTGTATCAGCTCCGAGACAAATTCAGTGGGTTTCCCTTTCTCAGTGTCCTCCTGGATCCCACATATTCGGATGTTCTGGCGTCCTGAATGCGACTCGAGCATTTCCAGTCGGGCTTTCAGGGTTTTGTTGTAATTTTTGAACATTGCGCACTGTTTCTCTATGTCCTGTAGCCTGGCCTCGTGATCGACTGTTGTCTGCTCAACCTCATGCACCATTCCTTTAGTTGCTTTCACAGCTTCAGCCAAAGTCCCAATACTCTGAGATATCAGCCAACCTTGTGTCCACCTTCTTGCTTGGTGAGTTTATGGCAGCCAGTATGTCACTTTGCGTAGGCTCTGTGGGGAACTCTTGGAAGCTAGCCTCTTCAGCTAACTCCTCGTGGGTTGGTGACGTTGAAATTGGTTTGTTGTCTCTCATTCAAATTATCTTGTTTAGCGCCCCCTTTTTTGGTGCCTTTTCCCTTTGTCATATTTGTTTGAAGTTATAGGTTGTGAGAGGTTAAGATAAATACTAATTTGTTTCAAAATAGAGCAGAGCTCTAGCAAAGCACGCTCTCTAGTGCCCCCCCCCACCCACTGATTCTTGACAAACACAACTTATAAATGCCTCATGAGCTTGATTCAAATTTAGCACACAATAACAACCCAAAGTATAGCTATTTTGGGGGGTTTTGTTTGTAAACGATGCAATTGTAAACAAACACTGTGCGACCTCAAAACATGGTTAAAACTATAATGTTGATTTCATGAAAAGGTCAGAACTTGCATCGATAGCTCAGGTCTATGGAAATTTGAGTGGTTACATATCTCCAGCCACATCCCTCAGATAATTGTCCAAACAGTGCGAATTGTTCAAACTGTATAAGCCCTGGAGCCCGACAAGCTTCTTCACTACATCATGTTCATTAGGCCAAAACAATGGACAATTTGCGTTTCTTATTAGACAAGTCCAGGTAGTCCCTCCCCGTGTTCATCTGTTTGGTGCCTAATGAATACAACCCTGGACCACCCTTCCTGCTCCACCATTCCTAGTATGCCACGTCCTGGTCAGTACCCACCTGAAGAAGCCCTTGCAGCCCTCGCAGGTCATGGCGTTGAAGTGGAAGCCGGTGGCCTTGTCGCCGCAGACACCACAGATGCGCGGCATGTTGCGGTTGAACTCATCCGGCCCGACCACTGAGGTGCTCAAAGCCATGGGCTCCATCACTGCAACAAGAGAGGAGAGAGAGTAGTTGGTGATCAGTGGTCTGGCACAGGTCTTTGTCCTTCCCACGTGTATCAGACAAGTTGCATTTGTTGCATCTAATTTTATAGGGACAGGTGTTGGAGAAATTAGCATAAGACAAAAAGAACACCCCCATGATTCTGCCCGTTATTGGCTATGTAGTGAGTCAATACAAACACCATCTGGCCCTGTCAATGAAAAAAACAACAGTGAAGTAATGCACACCAGAGGTAACACGCCTAAAGCCTTTTCAATCTCACTCTGCCTCTCATTTCCTTTGACAGCTAAAGACCCTCTGGCATCGTCTGGACAGACCAGAGCAGAATAAATTATATCCTAGTTGCAGCGATTGAAATTAAGTACTGAAGGGCAGTTCTCCTGTTGGACAAGTCAGGAGTATTTTTGGGTTGCCCAATGATTATGATCACTTGCCCGAAAATGTTCCAATTACTGCCTTTCACCTACATGTACAGTGCATTCAGAAAGTATTCAGACACCTTGACTTTCCACACATTTTGTTATGTTACAGCCTTATTCTAAATTGGATTCAATCGTTTTTCCCCCCTTCACCAATCTGCACACAATACCCCATAATGACAAAGCAAAAACAGATTTTTAAAAACATTTTGCAAACACACATATTACAAAAAAACTGAAATATTACATAAGTATTCAGACCCTTAGGTTGTTTAAGCACCTTTGGAAGCGATTACAGCCTCGAGGCTTTTGGGGTATGACTTGGCACACCTGTATTTGGGGAGTTTCTCCCATTTTTTCTCCCATTTTTCTGCAGATCCTCTCAAGCTCTGTCAGATCGGATGGGGAGTATTACTGCACAGCTATTTTCAGGACTCTCCAGAGATGTTTGATCGGGGTCTGGCTGTGCCACTCAAAGACATTGAGACTTGTCCCGAAGCCACTCCCGAGTTCTCAACCAGGTTCATGGGGAAGTCACCTGGAATGCATTTCAATTAACAGGTGTGCCTTGTTAAAAGTTAATTTGTGGAATTTCTTTCCTTCTTAATGAGTATATATATATATAGAGCAGAGCTCTAGCAAAGCACGCTCTCTAGCGCACCCCCCCACTAAAATATATATATATATATATATATATATATAAAAAAAATAATAATAATAATTGGGGGGAGATTCAATAATGCCAACGTGGGGTGTTGATTGATAGACATAGCTAAATCAAAATCAGAACTACCACAGGCCATAACATTATTCATCATTGTACTAGAGAAACCGACAAGGGTTAGCCAAGATTTGAATATTTGAACAGCTGTTATCCATTTCTGCTGACAAAGGCACTGGTTGGTTGGAGCATTTAGTGTGTTTGTCCATGGTTCACGACAGGGCAAGAGCAGAAAAACAAGTTGTTTTTCCATTAAATACTGATGATCGCACGCTTAGCAAGAAGCTGAAAACAATGTATACAGACAAGGGAGCCTCCATTTCTGGAAGGAAACATCAGGTTGTTGCTTGACTGGCTAAGAGTTGCATAAAGATCAATGCCTAATAAAAAAGGCCAGGCTGCCCCAACGCTAGACAAGTCTCACATCATTGTGCCAATCACTGAAACATGGGCTCCTGATCACCATCACACCCCAAACACAGAGACCTAAATGGAAACTAGGACTAACATTCCTAATTGTGTAGTAGTGAGCATGCACTTTCAACATCTGTTGTATTTTGGTTTTGCCTTGTAGCTTGGCCTAATTGTAATTTTGACAAGGACAGAACCAGCTGTCCCATAAAACAATTCTCTCTTTGAACTCTACAGAACATGGGGATAATCGCTTTCTTTCTAAACATGATCCACCCACCAACAATGCTGTGCATTGAACACAAATCTCAGTCCGGTCAATACCATTTAGGCATTGAGCAGATGCTAACAAGACCCAGTAAATAGACAGCTGTATCAACACGTGAAGCAACAATGCATGCTCTGCAAGTTTCACTGGATGGAAGCATATGTAAATCAATGGAACAAGTACACTATTAAGCTACACTATTAAGCTACAGAAGTTTCATGTGATCTACCCAGGTCAAGGATCCGCCACCCTTGCTTCGACTGCATCCATGTCCTCGTCTGGTCAGACACACCCCCTACACTAAAGTGCTGTGACCTTCTTGTCTTTGTGAGTTCTTGCCATTTCAAATCTGATGTTCCAACACAGACATATGACAGTAAAAGACTGCCTGCCTGGAGCCTCACTCAGAGAATGAAAAGGCTGGTTGCATGTCACGTTGCTGTGCAATAGACCTTGCTCCTCAGTGCCTCAGGCACAACTAATAATCAGAATTATTCATTTTGCCACCAGTCACGACACTGAAAGTGCAGGTTGTTCCCATTGTCTGTCCCTCCAGACCTGAGAAACATCAACCCACCACCAGTAGCCTCCACAGAACAGCACAGCTACAGGACATCAAATGAAAGGGAAGAAAGTGTTGACGTTATCTAACCGGGCACTCACACAGAGCAAACGACCCAGAAACCATTCAAGATGGGGGAGCCGTAGGAGAGGGGGCCATGTGAGCTGCGTTAAGTCACTGATGATGTGCCTGTGAGCCATCACTAAGTCGGAACATTTCCCTCCATTTCTTTCCACACAAAAAGGATTGATTGTTTGATACAAACATTGGCTTGCTAGATTAAAAATCGCTAACCCCTTCTAATATTATGCTTTGTATCATGTAAAGAACAAACGCCAGAGTCTGGTAATAATTTACTTAAAAAATGTTTAGGCTTCGTATTTAACTTACTGGAGCAAGTAGAGTTAAGTGCCTTGCTCAAGGGTACATACATTTTTTTTGATCATCTAGTCAGTTCGGAGATCCAAACCAGCAACCTTTCGGTTACTGGCCCAATGCTGTGCCACCCTGGATGAGAGCGAAAAATTCCACAGATTTAGACACAGGTTACACTCCTTTATGTAATTGGTTTATCCCGGTTAAGGGGTGTTTCATTGTTTATCTAAAACGTTAGGCTAATGTTTATGTTTGCATTAAATGGCCAATGCAGCCATTTTTATATCAATATCAAATAATTTATTGGTAACGATTATCTTACCATAATAGCTGTCCATTAAAATGGACAAAAATAGATTTTTATCTATGACTGATTAATTTTGCTATGACTGTCTGGGAGTGGTCTGAGTGGGGAGGGGACAACTGAAAACTAGCTCTTATTGGCAGAGAGGTTTGGATGTCTGTTATTAGTCTATAAACCAAAGTACCACCTGGTGATGTCACCAGCCAAGCCGAAACTCCTGCCCATGCAAACAGGCTTATTAGAAGGTCCTGTGTAGATTGACTGCACCTTTAACGCAATGAGAATGGGCATGGTTTCTGCCAGGATGGGGTAAGTCCTTACAGGATCCTCGGACTCCCCATTCAGGTAACAGGCTGTTACTACTATAGCTCTGCCATTGAGACGTTTTGCCTGTGTCAAGGTCATCTTGCTGTAGGCCAAGTAAGTTTGTTTTTCTGAGCTAAATATTTTTGTCAAATATTTTTTACATCTCTAAATTGTGTAAAGACACAACTCTGGAGCCAGTCTTCATCACCTGCACTGTCAAATAAATTCCACTTATTTAGCTAATGCAGCTAACGCGCAGCCCGTGGATGCATTGCTCTGATTGGTCTGGGAAACAGCACACTAGTTACACTCTCCAAAAAACATCAGGTCAATGCACCATGTTGTGCCTCCTTGTTTTGCATGTTATCAAAGCAACAATCATAGGGGCGAAAGTGAGCTGAAGGGCACCAACAAAAACAAAAAAGCAGGTGGGCAGCATCCTATTCTTACTGAGGTAAGAGCAGGCGAGGGTAAGACAGGGTGAGATGCACACATGTGCCACGTCAGGTAAAAAACGGTGGCATACGGTAGGGCTGCATGATTTAGACAAAATATCTAATTGTGATTGTTTTGGGGGGCCAGATAGTGAATTTGCAAGTTTCAAACACTTAGTAATTCCATCAGACATTGTTAAAACAAGTGTCAGGGTAGAGAACATCACTTCTTTAATAATATCAACAAATTAATACATACTGTGCTAACTGAACACAGAACCAAATATTTTCTAACATCGTTATCGGCTGTATATTATTACTACATATTAACAAACACTTTTGCCCCAATTTCATGGTATCCAACTGGTAGTTAGTCTTGTCCCATCACTGCAACTCCCATACGGACTCAGGAGAGGCAAAGGTCGATTTTCAAACACTTAGTAATACCATCAGACACGGTTAAAATACAACCCAGCCAAGCCGCACTGCTTCTTGACACAATGCCCGCCTAACACGGAAGCCAGCCGCACCAATGTGTTGGAGGGAACACCATACACCTGGCGACCGTGTCAGGGTGCATTGCGCCCGGCCCGCCATAGTCGCTGGTGTGCGATGGGACAAGACAATCCCTGCCGGCTAAACCCTCCCCTAATCCCGACGGCGCTGGGCAAATGGGTCTCCCGGTCGCGGCCGGCTGCGACAGAGCTTGGACTCGAACCAGAATCTCTAGTGGCACAGCTAGCACTGGGATGCAGTGCTTTAGACCACTGCGCCACTCGGGAGGCCCACAAACAAAATCTAAATATAGTGTGCTATTAACCTAAGTTAATTATTTATTCAGGCAGCCATAGGCTGTAGATGGAATAAGAAGATTATGATTGTAGGCTCAATCATTATGATAATTGAAATAAATCAAAATACCTGAAAAACATGTATTATGTAGCCTACTGATTGCAAGATGCAGCCTGTGTCCAAAACATTGTAGTCTGGTCCATTCCTTCAAAGTAGCATGTTTCAACTTCTCCCTTAATTTTGTTATACAGCGTTGGGATGGAGACTTGCACGGCAGCAGGAAGTAGGGTTGCTGTGGGTGTTGCAGCACCTCCTGAATTTTTTCTTCACTAAAGTCGTGCACTGGGCCGTTACTAGTCCTGTATTAGCGGACCGGTATATCAGTCTGTAGCGCGGGCAAAATATATTTTTTTTGCAGACCCTTTTACTTGAGCCTGAAAATGTATTGGCAATCAATCAAGCACAACACTTGCATTTGGTTGACATCGGCCTGTAGCCGAAATACTGCTATTTCCAATGAAGATGCGCCCTTCGATTTGGTGCCAATGACTTCTCGTTAGCACTAGCAGCACTCATGTTTCCAACACGACCAATACCCTTTCTCTCTCACCAGCATGCAGGGACAGTTGTGATTGGCCAGCATGTGCGTGCCATGCAGAGTGAGCGCCCGCTTGTGATTGGTCAGCATCCTCTGTGCATGTAGAGAGTGAATGAACAGAGTCTAGTAGCGCATCTCATTGGAGGAGTTACCATAGTATAGTTTTTGATGTATTAAAAGACGCACTATGCGGAAATTGCTCTGCCATTTCCTGGTTGCTAAAATTGCAATAGTTAGCTTAATTTTAGTTTGTGAGACAAAACAAGCAGGTATAGTGTATAGAATCACTGTACCATCTAAACCGCTGTGAAATACCGAGCCCATAACCCAAAATATTGTAGATTCCACTGATTCATTAGTTCATTAGAACGTGTGTTGAAGATGTCGTTCCCATAGAAACGATTAAAACATTCCCAAACCAGAAACCGTGGATTGATGGCAGCATTCGCGTGAAACTGAAAGCGCGAACCACTGCTTTTAATCAGGGCAAGGTGACCGGAAACATGACCAAATACAAACAGTGTAGCTATTCCCTCCGCAAGGCAATCAAACAAGCTAAGCGTCAGTATAGAGACAAAGTAGAATCTCAATTCAACGGCTCAGACACAAGAGGTATGTGGCAGGGTCTACAGTCAATCACGGATTACAAAAAGAAAACCAGCCCCGTCACGGACCAGGATATCTTGCTCCCAGGCAGACTAAATAACTCTTTTGCCCGCTTTTGAGGACAATACAGTGCCACTGACACGGCCGTCATCATGAAGTGCTTTGAGAGACTAGTCAAGGACCATATCACCTCCACCCTACCTGACACCCTAGACCCACTCCAATTTGCTTACCGCCCAAATAGGTCCACAGACGATGCAATCTCAACCACACTGCACACTGCCCTAACCCATCTGGACAAGAGGAATACCTATGTGAGAATGCTGTTCATCGACTACAGCTCGGCATTTAACACCATAGTACCCTCCAACTCGTCATCAAGCTCGAGACCCTGGGTCTCGACCCCGCCCTGTGCAACTGGGTACTGGACTTCCTGACGGGCCGCCCCCAGGTGGTGAGGGTAGGCAACAACATCTCCACCCCGCTGATCCTCAACACAGGTCTCAACACACTCAACACAGATCCTCAACACACACGTTCTGAGCCCTCTCCTGTACTCCCTGTTCACCCACGACTGCGTGGCCATGCACGCCTCCAACTCAATCATCAAGTTTGCGGACGACACAACAGTGGTAGGCTTGATTACTAACAACGACGAGACGGCCTACAGGGAGGAGGTGAGGGCCCTCGGAGTGTGGTGTCAGGAAAATAACCTCACACTCAACGTCAACAAAACTAAGGAGATGATTGTGGACTTCAGGAAACAGCAGAGGGAACACCCCCCTATCCACATCGATAGAACAGTAGTGGAGAGGGTAGCAAGTTTTAAGTTCCTCGGCATACACATCACAGACAAACTGAATTGGTCCACCCACACAGACAGCATCGTGAAGAAGGCGCAGCAGCGCCTCTTCAACCTCAGGAGGCTGAAGAAATTCGGCTTGTCACCAAAAGCACTCACAAACTTCTACAGATGCACAATCGAGAGCATCCTGGCGGGCTGTATCACCGCCTGGTACGGCAACTGCTCCACTCACAACCGTAAGGCTCTCCAGAGGGTAGTGAGGTCTGCACAATGCATCACCGGGGGCAAACTACCTGCCCTCCAGGACACCTACACCACCCGATGTTACAGGAAGGCCATAAAGATCATCAAGGACAACAACCACCCGAGCCACTGCCTGTTCACCCCGCTATCATCCAGAAGGCGAGGTCAGTACAGGTGCATCAAAGCTGAGACCGAGAGACTGAAAAACAGCTTCTATCTCAAGGCCATCAGACTGTTAAACAGCCACCACTAACATTGAGTGGCTGCTGCCAACACACTGACTCAACTCCAGCCACTTTAATAATGGGAATTGATGGGAAATGTAAAATATATCACTAGCCACTTTAAACAATGCTACCTAATATAATGTTTACATACCCTACATTATTCACCTCATATGTATACGTATATACTGTACTCTATATCATCTACTGCATGTTTATGTAATACATGTATCACTAGCCACTTTAACTATGCCACTTTGTTTTCATACTCATCTCATATGTATATACTGTACTCGATACCATCTACTGCATCTTGCCTATGCCGCTCTGTACCATCACTCATTTATATATCTTTATGTACATATTCTTTATCCCCTTACACTTGTGTGTATAAGACAGTAGTTTTGGAATTGTTAGTTAGATTACTTGTTGGTTATTAGTACATTGTCGGAACTAGAAGCACAAGCATTTCGCTACATTCGCATTAACATCTGCTAACCATGTGTATGTGACAAATAAAATTTGATTTGATTTGATTGAAGATGGTGTACAAAACCCAAAGTAAAAAATGCAAAAACTAAAACTAAAGAACGGGAAGCATAGAAATAACGCACTAAGAACAGATTCTTATACGCTTCTTATACTTGCTTTCAATGAGTGACAGATCTATAACACATATTTCTATGTACATTTGTTCAGGTTGCCCAAAAAGTTACATACTGCAGCTTTAACGGATTGTCAAATAAAATCACAGCCTCGTGATATGGATGTTGCACATGACAATACTGCAATTTCGATCTGAAATAGATTAATTGTGCAGAACCTAGCATACAGGCCATGTCATCAATCCTGGGCACTTCTGGAGCAGAGACATGGTTGTTTAGCCATGGGCACAGTGGGCAGGGTTCAACACATGCCCAGCTGTACAAACAGATATACTAATGAAATCACCAGGCTTCCCTATGCAGCCCTGGATATGGGCATCTGAAACTGGATAATTTGTATTATCATCTTGCTCATACATTTTATTTAAAACAATTTAAGTCTGCATTATCCCTGGTTGAAAAAAAGCCCTTGCCCCAGATCCAAACTACTGGAGCCACTGAACTTTAGACCTTGTTTTCAACATTGGCTGGAAATTAATAAGACGTGTTTGTGTTTTTGGCAGGCTGACAAAAGTGAGACTAGATTTGAGTAACTGGAGCATCAGCATTTGTGGGTTCGATTAGGCTCAAAATGGCTAAACACAAAATAACTTTCTTCTGAAACTCAGTCTATTCTTGTTCTGAGAAATGAATGCTATTCCATGTGGGAAATTGCCAAGAAACTGAAGATCTTGTACAATGCTGTGTACTACTCCCTCACAAAGAACAGCGCAAACTGGCTCTAACCAGAATAGATTGAGAGGCCCCGGTGAACAACTGCGCAAGAGGACAATTACATTTGAGTGTCTAGATTGAGAAACAGACACCACACAAGTCCTCAACTGACAGCTTCATTAAATAGTACCTGCAAAAACACCAGTCAACAGTGAAGACACTTCTTCGTTTCCTGCCATTTTGAGCCTGTAATCGAACCCACAAATGCTGATGCTCCAGATACTCAACTACTCAAGGCCAGTTTTATTGCTTCTTTAATCAGAACAACAGTTTCCAGCTGTGTTAACATGACAGCAAAATGGTTTTCTAATGATCAATTAGCCTTTTAAAATGATAAACTTGGATTAGCTAACACAACGTGTATTTCTGATCCATTTAATCTTACTTTAAAATGGACAGAAAAAGGGGGGAAAGGCTTTTCTTTAAAAAAACAAGGACATTTCTACGTGACCCCAACCTTTTGAACGGTAGTGCATGCATGTACAGTGGGGCAAAAAAGTATTTAGTCAGCCACCAATTAGAAAAGTTCTCCCACTTAAAAAGAAGAGGCCTGTAATTTTCATCATCATAGGTACACTTCAACTATGACAGACAAAATGAGAAGGAAAAAAATCCAGAAAATCACATTGTAGGATTTTTTATGAATTTATTTGCAAATTTTGGTGGAAAATAAGTATTTGGTCACCTACAAACAAGCAAGATTTCTGGCTCTCACAGACCTGTAACTTCTTCTTTAACCTCTTGGTGTTAGGGGGCAGTATTTTCATTTTTTTTTTTTAAACGTTCCCGTTTTAAACTGGATATTTTGTCAGGAAAAGATGCTAGAATATGCATATCATTTACAGCTTTGGATAGAAAACACTAAAGTTTCCAAAACTGTAAAGATATTGTCTGTGAGTATAACAGAACTGATGTTACAGGCGAAAGCCTGAGAAAAATCCAATCCGGAAGTGCCCCATCAACGAGCTTACGCTTTCTACGTATTCCCCAAGGTGTCTACAGCATTGTGACGTAGTTTTACGCATTTCTGTTGAAGAATAGCCATAGGCGGCCACATTGCTTAAGTGGTCACATGGTGGCTCCGAGAGAGATTCTCACGTAAAATACAGAGGTAGCCATTATTCCAATCGGTCCTAGTGAAAAACGAATTGTCCCAACGGCTATATTATCGAATAGATATTATAAAAACACCTTGAGGATGGATTCTAAACAACGTTTGCCATGTTTCTGTCGATATTATGGAGCTAATTTGGAATATTTTTCGGCGTTGTGGTGACCGCAATTTCCGGGCGATTTCTCAGCCACACGTGAAGAACAAACGGAGCTATTTCGCCTACAAAAATAATCTTTTGGGAAAAAAATGAACTTTGGCTGTCTACCTGGGAGTATCGTGAGTGAAAACATCCGAAGTTCATCAAAGGTAAACGATTTAATTTGATTGCTTTTCTGATTTCCATGACAAGTTTGCCTGCTGCTAGCAAGGCATAATGCTATGGTAAAGCATATTTTGAAAATCTGAGATGACAGGGTGATTAACAAAATGCTAAGCTGGTTTCCATATACATTTCACTTGTGATTTTCACGAATAGGAAGATTTTCTAGGAAGATTTATGTCCGTTGCGTTATGCTAATTAGTGTCAGATGATGATAACGATCCCGTTCTCGGGTTGGGCGTCACTACAGGTTAAGAGGCTCCTCTGTCCTCCACTCGTTACCTGTATTAATGGCACCTGTTTGAACTTGTTATCAGTATAAAAAGACACCTGTCCACAACCTCAAACAGTCACACTCCAAACTCCACTATGGCCAAGACCAAAGAGCTGTCAAAGGACACCAGAAACAAAATTATAGACCTGCAACAGGCTGGGAAGACTGAATCTGCAATAGGTAAGCAGCTTGGTTTGAAGAAATCAACTGTGGGAGCAATTATTAGGAAATGGAAGACATACAAGACCACTGATAATCTCCCTCGATCTGGGGCTCCACGCAAGATCTCACCCCGTAGGGTCAAAATTATCACAAGAACGGTAAGCAAAAATCACAGAACCACACGGGGGGACCTAGTGAATGACCGGCAGAGAGCCGGGACCAAAGTAACAAAGCCTACCATCAGTAACACACTACGCCGCAAGCGACTCAAATCCTGCAGTGCCAAACGTGTCCCCCTGCATAAGCCAGTACATGTCCAGGCCCGTCTGAAGTTTGCTAGAGAGCATTTGGATGATCCAGAAGAAGATTGGGAGAATGTCATATGGTCAGATGAAACCAAAATATAACTTTTTGGTAAAAACTCAACTCGTCGTGTTTGGAGGACAAAGAATGCTGAGTTGCATCCAAAGAACACCATACCTACTGTGAAGCATGGGGGTGGAAACATCATGCTTTGGGGCTGATTTTCTGCAAAGGGACCAGGACGACTGATCCGTGTAAAGGAAAGAATGAATGGGGCCATGTATCGTGAGATTGAGTGAAAACCTCCTTCCATCAGCAAGGGCATTGAAGATGAAATATGGCTGGGTCTTTCAGCATGACAATGATCCCAAACACACCGCCCGGGCAACGAAGGAGTGGCTTCGTAAGAAGCATTTCAGGGCCTGAGTGGCCTAGCCAGTCTCCAGGTCTCAACCCCAAAGAAAATCTTTGGAGGGAGTTGAAAGTCTGTGTTGCCCAGCAACAGCCCCAAAACATCACTGCTCTAGAGGAGATCTGCATGGAGGAATGGGCCAAAATACCAGCAACAGTGTGTGAAAACCGTGTGAAGACTTACAGAAAACATTTGACCTCTGTCATTGCCAACAAAGGCTATATAACAAAGTATTGAGATAAACTTTTGTTATTGACCAAATACTTTTCGCAAATAAATTCATTAAAAATCCTACAATGTGATTTTCTGGATTTTTTTCTCTCATGTTGTCTGTCATAGTTGAAGTGTACCTATGATGAAAATTACAGGCCTCTCATCTTTTTAAGTGGGAGAACTTGCACAATTGGTGGCTGACTAAATACTTTTTTGCCCCACTGTATGTACATACATATATTAGGATCTCTCCCTTTGATCAAGCTTTTATGACATTACATTAGCAGATAACATACATTTAAGAGCAAACTAAAAACAGAACTGTAGTCTTCATGGTCTCCAAAACTAGACAGGATGAAGTATGGTAGCTCAGACCGGGGTCAAGGTGCATCATCTGTTACCACTAACTAGATGACAGTTGGGACCACAAAATCTAATCTCCCATCCTGTCCCATCTCCAAAATGAGCTTTCAAAAATGTGCATTCAGCCCATCCTCTGTTTGCCTTCCCTCATAGTTCAAAGTTCATCAGAGGAGAACAGCGGTCAGAGGATCGACACACAGACATGCAAATCAGATTAGCACACAGTAAAAGTCAGAGTTCCTCTCTGTGGAAATTATTGACTGAACTCTTGATATCCCAGATAAGCACAGAACACAGTTAACAAAAACAGACTGGCACCTAACCTTTAGGATCAAAACTAGCGTGAGACATGTCCAACGGTATAGCCCATTGGGCTGACAGATTATCATAGCGTGTGATAAATTTAGAGCAGCAAGCCATTTTGTTAATCCTAGTAAGATTGATACGTCAGCCATCTTAGACAGGTTTGACTGACGACATTTGAGGTTCACTTAGTCCCATTCTGATAATCACCCCTAAGGGTTGACATATCAGTCCAGTCCTTTCAAGGCACTCAAATCTGTTGTCTTACCCATTCACCCTCTGAATGGCACACAGTCCACGTCGCAGGGCTCATCTACACGGATTGAAGTGGATTTAACAGATGACATCAATAAGGGATAATCGCATTCACCGGGAGTCACCTGGTCAGTCTATCATGGAATGAGCAGGTGCTCCTAATGTTTTGTACACTGCAGCGAATATGCATACACATATAACCACATTCAGGCCAACTGCAAATTTACCAAATTAAATTATTTTTCTAGGACATTCCTTTTAAAAAAAAAAAATCACCCGTGTCGCCAACCTATAGCTCGGGCTGTTTTTTTTGATGAGGACCTGGGGTAGAAAGATTGGGGGAGCATAGATACATCTTTAAGATCACAAATTTTTTTTTTTTTTTTTTTTAAACATTGCATCCTGAGAGAAGTGTTTTCATAAGCCAGTTATTATATTGGCTCTACTGATATAGTCGGTCTACCATTAGTTTAACCCAGTGCATATTTATCAGCAGCGAGCGTGTCGGAACAATGTGAAATCCTTTACATTCCTAAACTACATTTATAAAGTTAAAATAGTGACAGCAATTTTAATCCTTTAACATCCATTGACACACCCATGAGTCAATCTAAATAGTATAATACAAATCTGTCAGTTTAAACTACAGATATCAGGTTCTTTGCAATCCACCGCATCCGCCTATGTCTGCCATCAGCATCTGCAGTGGAACGTTGCCGAGCTGCAGCAGTGTTTGTCAGACCATGAGACATAGGTCTTCTCACGAAAACTTCTGTAGCGGCTGAACAGTTTGGTCTACAAACTAATATGACCACACGGTGGTGTTCTACATTTTGCTTTACGATCCCCACAAGTGTCACAGGACTCGTCTGGAGTTTAATGCTGTGCCAACTTCGGTCTGTAGCGTCTGAACCGTTTGAGCTACCAACTAATATGACCTCACCATGGAAAGGGAAAACTCGAACAGTGTTCTCCGTTGTGCTCTACGACCCCCACAAGTGTCACGGGAGTCATCTCAGGGTAACCCATTGGGTTAGGGTTTTTGTGTCCCCACAAAAAAAGGGGTTAAATGTGTCAACAAAAAATAACAAATCCTGACCTGATCTCCTAGATATAGGACAGACACTTCAAAAACATATTCCTTATTATTTATTTTTTGACTGTCTTTTTAGCCATTTATGAACATTTAATTCAATGCGTATCTATGGGCTAAAAGCTAAATTAAATGTTTTATCAAATAAATCCAAAAGAAAAATGATACGTAAAGGGGTCCTAAAATTCAAAATCAAATACCTAAATAATCCATAATATGACGATCTTAAAACAATTCCATACTGTATGTTAGCTTAGTACCCCCCAAAAAAGGATGAGAGATTTTTAAATAGGAACGTATACTGTAGTGTGGAACCTAGGACAACTTATTAACAATTTCTACTGTAGAAATCCTTTATCTTCTCATAGCCCCATACTAAATGTGTTCATATTATTGATTTAAATTATATTCGTTCCGATTCACATCTGCCAGGAGGGTAGCTATAGTATAACAAGATACGGACTAATAATGTACACCAATCTTCACATCCTAGACCATCATCCTAGAACAGGACTTTTTTTTTTTTTTACTTGTTTTTGCTGTTATAACGCCTGTGCAATCCTGTAAAAGTCTGGCAAACCTCATGTGTTTCCACCTGTCCTTCAACACATTTGTTTATATAGCATAGAAAAGAGCTCATAAGGCTTGGAGATATTTGGGTTGAAGGACAGGCAGGATGGTGTATCGCTGCAGAATGCTGTGGTTGCCATGCTGGTTAAGAATGCCTTGAATTCTAAATAAATCACAGACAGTGTCACCAGCAAAGCACCCCCACACCATCACACATTCTCCTCCCTGCTTCACGGTGGGAACCACACATGCAGAGATCATATGTTCACCTACTCTGCGTATCACAAAGACACGGTAGTTGGAACCAAATATCTCATATTTGGACTCATCAGACCAAAGGACAGATTCCCACTGGTCTAATATCCATTGCTTGTGTTCCTAGCCCAAGCAAGTCTCTTCGTCTTATGGTGTCCTTTAGTAGTGGTTTCTTTGCAGCAATTCAACCCTGAAGTCCGATTCACGCAAGCTCCTCTGAAGAGTTGATGTTGAGATGTGTCTGTTACTTGAACTCTGTGGAGCATTTATTTGTGCTGCAATTTCTGAGGCTGGTAACTCTAATGAACTTATCCTCTGCATCAGAGGTAACTCTGGGTCTTCCTTCCCTGTGGCGGTCCTCATGAGAGCCAGTTTCATCATAGTGCTTGACGGTTTCTGCGACTGCACTTGAAGAAACTTTCAAAGTTCTTGAAACTTTCTGTATTGACTGACCATGTCTTAAAGTAATGACGGACTGTCGTTTCTCTTTGCTTATTTGAGCTGTTCTTGCCATAATATGGACATGGTCTTTTACCAATGGGGTAATCTTCTGTATACCACCCCTACCTTGTCACAACACAGGTGATTGGCTCAAACGCATTAAGGAAAGTAATTCAACAAATGTACTTTTACATTTGAAATGCATTCCAGGTGATTACCTTATGAAGCTGGTTGAGAGAATGAGGGTGCAAAGCTGTCAAGGAAAAGCATGCCTACATTGAAGAAACTCAAATATATTTTACATTTGTTGAACACTTTTTTTGGTTACTACATGATTCCATATGTGTTATTTCATAGTGTTGATGTCTTCACTATTATTCTACAATGTAGAAAATAGTAAAAATAAAGGAACAACTTGAATGAGTAGGTGTCCAGACTTTTGACTGGTACTGTACACAATCTTTTATTGCTGGGGGTCTTTTTTCTATTAAAAAAAATATGTTAAAGAAATGTGGAGTAGGTTGTGTAGAACGGTAGGAAAAAATCCAAATGAACAACCACAAAATCCCAATTAATCCTAATTTAAAACTGCAACATGTGAAGACTGTGCAAGGGGTGTGTAGACTTTCACTAGGCACTGTATGTTAAACAAAACACCTGACAGGGATTTGCCAAAATACAAAAGTAGGCCTATGTCGTAGTAAAGGGATCCTCCTGTGGGGAACAACAATGCCACCTAAACTGGAAAGTCATGTGGGGTCTCTTCATGTCAGACTTCAACCCAAGTGAGAACTCATCTGCTGAGTCGAGATCCAGCAAAGATCCATAGAATTCTGTCAATTATGGAACTGCAGTATAGAACCAAACATCAATGAAACACCCAGCAGGCAGCCACAGTCCATGAACAAATAAACTGAACTAAAGCTAATGTTGAGCAGCAAAGTCCGGCAATGATAAAAATAAGCTAAGATTTTATTTAGGCTTTTCCTTGAAGAGTCACATTTAACATGCCCATTAAAACCCAAGAAGCTAGGCACTTACATTCCAGCACTAGAAGGGCTCACTAAGCATTCAGCGAGTGGAGCTGTCAATGAGCACTCACCACGCTCACCGCTCATAGCTCACCGGGTGGTCTTTGTTGGGCGACAGCTTGTGTTCACACATTCATTGGCTGGGAATCGAAAACAGGCTTGTTTAATAGCCCAATGCACAAACAAGATAAGCTCCCAAAGAAACTGCTGAAGAGACCAAGCGTAAAAATAAATCTGCTGAAATAAAAGGTAGAGCACCTCACATAGGCCCTGTTAGGCAGAAACCACAAGACAACCTAAAACTATACTGAACAAAAATAAACACACAACATGTAAAGTGTTGGTCCCATGTTTCATGAGCTGAAAGAAAAAGATCAGAGACTATCTATACATACAAACAGCTTATTTCTCTCAAATTCTGCACCCAAATGTGCGTGCATCCTCATCAGTGAGCATTTCTCATTTGCCAAGATAATCCATCCAACAGATAATTTAATGTTCATTTCTCTACCATAAGCCGCCTAGAAAAAAATATAGTTTGAGAATTTGTCAGTAAGTCCAACCGGCCTCACAACCGCAGATCATGCGTATGGCGTCGTGTGGGTGAGCGGTTTGCTTAAGTTAACGTTGTGAACAGAGTGCCCCATTGTGGAGGTGGGGTTATGGTATGGGCAGGCATAAGCAATGGACAACAAACCTAATTGCATTTTGTCGATGGCAATTTGAATGCACAGAGATACCATGACGAGATCCTGAGGCCCATTGTCGTGCCATTCATCCGCCGCCATCACCTCATGTATCAGCATGATAATGCACGGCCACATGTCGCAAGGATCTGTACATAATTACTGGAAGCTTAAAATGTCCCTGTTCTTCCATGGCCTGCATACTCAGACATGTCACCCACTGAGCATGTTTGGGATGCTCTGGATTGACGTGTACAACAGGGTGTTCCAGTTCCCGCCAATATCCAGCAACTTCGCACAGCCAATGAAGAGTAGAACAACATTCCACAGGCCACAATCAAGAGCCTGATCAACTCTATGCGAAGGAGATGTTTCACACTACATGAGGCAAATGGTGGTCACACCAGATATTAACTGGTTATCTGATCCATGGCCCTACCTTTTTTTTGTAAAGGTATCTGTGACAAACTGATGCATATGTGTATTCCCAGTCTAATTAAATTAATTAGATTAGGGCCTAATGAATTCATTTGAATTGATATGAACTCTAACTCAGTAAAATCTTTGAAATTGTTGCATGTTTATATTTTTGTTCCGTATACTATAAAGATCGTCTTGATAAGCCAGTCAGACTTCGTCAAACAGGGTAAGATAAAGCAGCACTGACCTGAGCGACTCAGAGAGGGGTCTGTGGATCCATTTCCTCAATTAGAAAATACAGACAGGCTCCAGTCAAAATACCCCAAGGTCAGAGAGAAAATCCCTGTCTTCTTCTCTCTCCCTCGTCCTCGTTTTAGTGGCTTTCTTATTCACCCTCACCCACTCTCCTTCTTTACCCTCAGCTGCAGTAATGTCTCAGTCTATACCTGTTCAATACTGAAGCCAGAGGGGTGAGTGGTGATAGCTAATGTTTAACATACTCATGTGGTCAGCAGGGCAAACTCCAGAACTGGTATGGAGAAAAGAGAGCGGCCCACTTTTACCCCAACATAGGAGACTAGGACGACAAATGTGCTAATAACATAGGAAGACCGTACAAATGTATGCTCATAAAACTGCCATGTAATTCCATTAATCTAAATAAATGGCCATTGGCAAAGGAAGGCTAGGTAGTGAAATTGCAACAGTTAAGCGACAAGCCTTTAAATCAAGAGTAGGTACTTGACTTCACTAAAAAGGAAGGTTTATATTTTATTACAGCACAGTAGTAGAAAAACAAAACAGATTATGGAAAGTGTAGGGGAGTGCACACCATCTCAAGACAGACGGGGCAGAGGATGAGCACTTCAAAAGATACAATCAGGTGATGAGTCTCTTATAAACATACTTGGAAAACTCCCCAATGTCACATTCTCTGGACAGCACAAAGACCTCAACTTTGTCTAATGGGGTGGACCCAACAAGAACATTGAGGTTTACTTGGTTTAAAAAGGGGAACAGATTTAGATCTGAGCTTTGCACTCTCCCAAAACTTCACATTAAGCAAAAAAGGCACCAAGCCAAACAAACATATGAGCCTGCTGAAATAAAATATGCTTAATCTGGCAGTAATAGCCCTATAGACAACTTGATGAGATGTATGATTAAGAACACATTCATCTTCACTTCAGCCACTCAAAAAGGTAGACTCCGTGATAGGATGTAGATGCAGAAAGTAAACAACATAGCGGGTCAATTTCCGCAACTAAGAGCGTTGAAGAATGAGGCTCAACTTCTCCACTGTTTTGGTCCTGTGGCTACCACACTGAAGAGCGTGAAGCAAACCCATGTTGCAGATACTGTGTGAGTGCAGACTTGCATCTTGCTCATCTCAACTAGCCTGACCAATTTATCAGTAGACCAACATAATAAAACACAAAATATGCTGATATTAGCCTTTTATGGATGTATTTGTCTCCGTTTAATCCACCAAAAATAACCTACATAAAGATGTAGAAAACGCTGTCTTTAATAGAATTTAAAAGAAATTGCATTACATTTTTCCTGAAGAGCGCGCTCTTTACATGGCTATAAACACATCTCGTCTTGGCACGCTACAGTAAGACTGACACTACCATCGAACACAACTACACCAGTCAGATAGTGATGGGAAGTTTGGCTCTTTTTACTGACTGATCTGAGACTGCTTCAGTCAAAATAACATCTTTCGACTAATCTCGCTAATTTGAGAAAGTAATGCACATAGCATGGAGGACCCCTTACCGGCGAACAATGAACTGAAAACTCTAAAGAGTCATGACTACTTCCGGCGCCGACAAAGATGGCCGCCTCGCTTCGCGTTCCTAGGAAACTATGCAGTTTTTTGTTTTTTTACGTGTTATTTCTTACACTAGTACCCCAGGTCATCTTAGGTTTCATTACATACAGCCGAGAAGAACTACTGAATATAAGATCAGCGTCAACTCACCATCAGTACGACCAAGAATATGTTTTTCGTGATGCGGATCCTGTGTTCTGCCTTACAACCAGTGTAACGGAGTGGATTACATGCAGCGACCCAAAAAAACGACTCAGAAAAGGGAAGAGGGAAACGAAGCGGTCTTCTGGTCAGACTCCGGAGCCGGGCACACCGTGCACCACTCCCTAGCATTCTTCTCGCCAATGTCCAGTCTCTTGACAACAAGGTTGATGAAATCCGAGCAAGGGTAGCATTCCAGAGGGACATCAGAGACTGCAACGTTCTCTGCTTCACGGAAACATGGCTAACCGGAGAGACGCTATCCGAAGCGGTGCAGCCAGCGGGTTTCTCCACGCATCGCGCCGACAGAAACGAACATCTTTCTGGTAAGAAGAGGGGCGGGGGCGTATGCCTTATGACTAACGTGACATGGTGTGATGACAGAAACATACAGGAACTCAAATCCTTCTGTTCACCTGATTTAGAATTCCTCACAATCAAATGTAGACCGCATTATCTACCAAGAGAATTCTCTTCGATTATAATCACAGCCGTATATATCCCCCCCCAAGCAGACACATCGGATGGCTCTGAACGAACTTTATTTAACTCTCTGCAAACTGGAAACGATTTATCCGGAGGCTGCATTCATTGTAGCTGGGGATTTTAACAAGGCTAATCTGAAAACAAGACTCCCTAAATTTTATCAGCATATCGATTGCGCAACCAGGGGTGGAAAGACCCTGGATCATTGTTACTCTAACTTCCGCGACGCATATAAGGCCCCGCCCCGCCCCCCTTTCGGAAAAGCTGACCACGACTCCATTTTGTTGCTCCCTGCCTACAGACAGAAACTAAAACAAGAAGCTCCCACGCTGAGGTCTGTCCAACGCTGGTCCGACCAAGCTGACTCCACACTCCAAGACTGCTTCCATCACGTGGACTGGGAGATGTTTCGTATTGCGTCAGACAACAACATTGACGAATACGCTGATTCGGTGTGTGAGTTCATTAGAACGTGCGTTGAAGATGTCGTTCCCATAGCAACGATTAAAACATTCCCTAACCAGAAACCTTGGATTGATGGCAGCATTCGTGTGAAACTGAAGGCACGAACCACTGCTTTTAATCAGGGCAAGGTGTCTGGTAACATGACTGAATACAAACAGTGCAGCTATTCCCTCCGCAAGGCTATCAAACAAGCTAAGCGCCAGTACAGAGACAAAGTAGAATCTCAACTCAACGGCTCAGACACAAGAGGCATGTGGCAGGGTCTACAGTCAATCACGGACTACAGGAAGAAACCCAGCCCAGTCACGGACCAGGATGTCTTGCTCCCAGGCAGACTAAATAACTTTTTTGCCCGCTTTGAGGACAATACAGTGCCACTGACACGGCCTGCAACGAAAACATGCGGTCTCTCCTTCACTGCAGCCGAAGTGAGTAAGACATTTAAACGTGTTACCCTCGCAAGGCTGCAGGCCCAGACGGCATCCCCAGCCGCGCCCTCAGAGCATGCGCAGACCAGCTGGCCGGTGTGTTTACGGACATATTCAATCAATCCCTATACCAGTCTGCTGTTCCCACATGCTTCAAGAGGGCCACCATTGTTCCTGTTCCCAAGAAAGCTAAGGTAACTGAGCTAAACGACTACCGCCCGTAGCACTCACATCCGTCATCATGAAGTGCTTTGAGAGACTAGTCAAGGACCATATCACCTCCACCCTACCTGACACCCTAGACCCACTCCAATTTGCTTACCGCCAAAATAGGTCCACAGACGATGCAATCTCAACCACACTGCACACTGCCCTAACCCATCTGGACAAGAGGAATACCTATGTGAGAATGCTGTTCATCGACTACAGCTCGGCATTCAACACCATAGTACCCTCCAAGCTCGTCATCAAGCTCGAGACCCTGGGTCTCGACCCCGCCCTGTGCAACTGGGTTCTGGACTTCCTGACGGGCCGCCCCCAGGTGGTGAGGGTAGGCAACAACATCTCCTCCCCGCTGATCCTCAACACTGGGGCCCCACAAGGGTGCGTTCTGAGCCCTGTCCTGTACTCCCTGTTCACCCACGACTGCGTGGCCATGCACGCCTCCAACTCAATCATCAAGTTTGCGGACGACACAACAGTGGTAGGCTTGATTACCAACAACGACGAGACGGCCTACAGGGAGGAGGTGAGGGCCCTCGGAGTGTGGTGTCAGGAAAATAACCTCACACTCAACGTCAACAAAACTAAGGAGATGATTGTGGACTTCAGGAAACAGCAGAGGGAACACCCCACCCATCCACATCGATGGAACAGTAGTGGAGAGGGTAGCAAGTTTTAAGTTCCTCGGCATACACATCACAGACAAACTGAATTGGTCCACTCACACAGACAGCATCGTGAGGAAGGCGCAGCAGCGCCTCTTCAACCTCAGGAGGCTGAAGAAATTCGACTTGTCACCAAAAGCACTCAAACTTCTACAGATGCACAATCGAGAGCATCCTGGCGGGCTGTATCACCGCCTGGTATGGCAAATGCACCGCCCTCAACCGTAAGGCTCTCCAGAGGGTAGTGAGGTCTGCACAACGAATCACCGGGGGCAAACTACCTGCCCTCCAGGACACCTACACCACCCGATGCTACAGGAAGGCCATAAAGATCATCAAGGACATCAACCACCCGAGCCACTGCCTGTTCACCCCGCTGTCATCCAGAAGGCGAGGTCAGTACAGGTGCATCAAAGCTGGGACCGAGAGACTGAAAAACAGCTTCTATCTCAAGGCCATCAGACTGTTAAACAGCCACCACTAACATTGAGTGGCTACTGCCAACACACTGTCAATGACACTGACTCTACTCCAGCCACTTTAATCATGGGAATTGATGGGAAATGATGTAAATATATCACTAGCCACTTTAAACAACGTTACTTACCCTACATTATTCATCTCATATGCATACGTAGATACTGTACTCTATATCATCGACTGCATCCTTATGTAATACATGTATCACTAGCCACTTTAACTATGCCACTTGGTTTACATACTCATCTCATATGTATATACTGTACTCGATATCATCTACTGTATCTTGCCTATGCTGCTCTGTACCATCACTCATTCATATATCCTTATGTACATATTCTTTATCCCCTTACACTGTGTATAAGACAGTTTTTTTTGGAACTGTTAGTTAGATTACTTGTTCGTTATTACTGCATTGTCGGAACTAGAAGCACAAGCATTTCGCTACACTCGCATTAACATCTGCTAACCATGTGTATGTGACAAATAAATTTGATTTGATTTGATTCTACAAGCCTCTCATTCACCATAAGCAGAGAGGAATAGGAGAAGCTAGTGCTTTCATTCACGCCAAAATCTACCCCAAATATTTTGGACATAAACTTGTCGCCTGCCTTCCCGCCAACGACTCCCATTGTTAAGGTGGAGACATGACCATCTCATCATTATATACATATCTCTGCCATAAAGGGCTTATTGGAGCTGTCATGTGACTGACACTTGTAAAAGTGTAATTTAAAAACAATGTACATTTGTTGATTACTGGGTCTAGTAGAGGCCGCAACTGGACTGGATTGTGAACAACTTTTGGCGGAATGCATTGCTCGCCAGCAGGTCAGACAAACGACTAAAATGAACAAGTAACTCAGAAAAAACTAATTAGGATTCTCGAGTCAGTAAAGAGAGTCGTTCAAAAATAATGAATTGTTCGCTTACTGCACATCACCACAGTCAAAGAGGAGTGAACTACTGCAAACAAACTGATGGTGCTTCTACGGTGAGTGCCGAGTAGATAGAAGTTTGACAGCTCAACAGTGCCAAAAATGTGCACTGGCTATATACAGTTACGTGAAGTGTCATGGTAGGGTGTGGGGTGTCGTAGCAAACCATGGATGCTATGCCAAAATGTAAAAGCAAGTGCCGTGCTAAACGTTCATCTCTGTGGTAATGTTGACTACAGCCCTTTATTGAAGGCCGCAAAATATGGTGCGTTAAATTTGATCTTTGCGTAGGGTATTCCTCAAGCTCTGTCATTTAAATATTTTCAGAGACACAAAAAAAACATAGCAGGTTACAAAATAGCACTTTGAAGCAACATTTGTGTATGGATTGTCACTTGTCAGGGACTGGTCCAAATTCACGTTTCACCACCGCCATTTCCATGACGAGTGCTTGACGCTATTTACAGAGGGTTAGTGCTATCTGGGAACCTTGGGACGTCCCTACACTTAAACCCTACCCTAACCATTTAAAAAATGTCAACTTCAATGGGGTAAGATTTCTGCCCTGCTAGGGCTTCCCCGATTTCACTGTAAGTGCTGTTATTGTGAAGTTGAAATGTCTAGGAGCAACAACGGTTCAGCTGCAAAGTGGTAGGCCACACAAGCTCACAGAATTGAAACGCTGAGTGCTGAAGCGTTGTTGCTGAAGCCTGTCTGTCCTCAGTTGTAACACTCACTACCGAGTTCCAAACTCGCCTCTGGAAGCAACGTCAGCTTCGTGAAATGGGTTTCCATAGCCGAGCAGCGGCACACAAGCCTAAGATCACCATGTGCAATGCCAAGCGTTGGCTGGAGTGGTGTAAAGCTTGCCGCCATTGGACTCTGGAGTAGTGGAAACGCATTCTCTAGAGTGATGAATCATGCTTCACCATCTGGCAGTACGACAGACAAATCTGGGTTTGGTGGATACCAGGAGAACGCTACCTGCCCCAATGCATAGTGCCAACTGTAAAGTTTGGTGGCGGTATAATGGTCTGGGGATGTTTGTCATTGGAACTAAGGAGCCTAGCCCGAGCAATGACAAGAAATCTTAACACTACAGCCTACAATGACATTCTAGATGATTCTGCTCTTCCAACTTTGTGTCAACAGTTTGGGGAAGACACTTTCCTGTTTCAGCATGACAATGCCCCCATGCGCAAAGTGAGGTCCATACAGAAATGGTTTGTCGAGATCGGTGCGGAAAAAATTGACTGGCCTGCACATAGCCCTGACCTTAACCCCATCAAACACCTTTGGGATGAATCGGAACGCAGACTGCAAGCCAAGCCTAATTGCCCAACATCAGTGCTCAACCTCACAAATGGTCTTGTGGCTGAATGTAAGCCCCCGCATCAATGTTCCAACATCTAGAGGAAAGCCTTCCCAGAAGAGTGGAGAATGTTGTAGCAGTAAAGGGGGGACCAACTGTAAATGAATGCCCATGATTTTGGAATGAGATGTTCCACAAGCTTTTGGTCATATAGTCTAACAGCTTATTGCGAACATTCTTGGATAATTGGTTAGATAGTGTTATATATTTCAAAATGTTGGTTTATTTTATTGTAGCTGTAAGCTAGATGTTGACAGCAACTGGCTGACTCATGCAGCGCTAATGTCATGTTAGCAGTCTGGTAGGGCTAACATTAGCAGGCTAACTGGCTAGCAACCTCGCAAGTTGATTTGTAACAATAAATTAAAAGTTGGCTGCAAATTCAATTGAAACCATGAGTGCAAACGACTTGGTTTAATTTGAAGTTATTTCTTTTGGAGTTTACATTATAACATGGTTCCCCAACGGGCGACCCCCAGACCGGTTTTAAGCAAAAAAATAAATACAATTGTTGAATTTTCATTTTCAACACCAGGAAATCAGCAACAAGTGATTTCAATTTGGGAAATCTGTGTCAAGTATTTCCAGGCATAATAAAAAGACAAATGTAAGCAAGGTCTGACATTTTAATGTTTTAGTCAAATATTACATCTCTTTGGGATTCTTACAGTCTACAAAATATTTTTAATTATGTTCCGGCCCCCTGACCACCACGCTCAAGAATAACAAAAAAACAAAAACATTGGCCCGTGGCTGAATCTAGTTGATCCCTGCATTATAGGGAATAGGCTGGCTTGCCGGGTCCTCCATATTATATCACACCTGGAAAAAAACGTTTCCGATATGACTTCTTTGGAATAAAGATCTTTTTATGTAATAACTCGAAAAATAGAAAAATGAGGTGCAACTTTGTTCTGGGACTTTTGATGCATATTCTAATGCAATCCATGTTACGTTTATGCTACCTACCCTTCAAGAATTCCCCTTCATTGCGTCTTTGTAGATAATTGAACAATTACTAAATTGGTTGAGTTTCATTAAGCATAACAAAATGTACCCAATTTGAGTCTTGAACTGGTTTTACTGCTAACCTACAAAGCATTACATGGGCTTGCTCCTACCTATCTCTCTGATTTGGTCCTGCTGTACATACCTACACGTACGCTACGGTCACAAGATGCAGGGCTCCTAATTGTCCCTAGAATTTCTAAGCAAACAGCTGGAGGCAGGGCTTTCTCCTATAGAGCTCCATTTTTATGGAATGGTCTGCCTACCCATGTCAGAGACGCAAACTCAGTCTCAACCTTTAAGTCTTTACTGAAGACTCATCTCTTCAGTGGGTCATATGATTGAGTGTAGTCTGGCCCAGGAGTGGGAAGGTGAACGGAAAGGCTCTGGAGCAACGAACCGCCCTTGCAGTCTCTGCCTGGCCGGTTCCCCTCTTTCCACTGGGATTCTCTGCCTCTAGCCCTATTACAGGGGCTGAGTCACTGGCTTGCTGGGGCTCTCTCCCTGGAAGGGGTGTGTCACCTGAGTGGGTTGATTCACTGATGTGGTCATCTTGTCTGGGTTGGCGCCCCCCCTTGGGTTGTGCCATGGCGGAGATCTTTGTGGGCTATACTCAGCCTTGTCTCAGGATGGTAAGTTGGTGGTTGAAGATATCCCTCTAGTGGTGTGGGGGCAGTGCTTTGGCAAAGTGGGTGGGGTTATATCCTTCCTGTTTGGCCCTGTCCGGGGGTATCCTCGGATGGGGCCACAGTGTCTCCTGACCCCTCCTCTCTCAGCCTCCAGTATTTATGCTGCAGTAGTGTATGTGTCGGGGGGCTAGGGTCAATTTGTTATATCTGGAGTACTTCTCCTGTCCTATTCGGTGTCCTGTGTGAATCTAAGTGTGCGTTCTCTAATTCTCTCCTTCTCTCTTTCTTTCTCTCTCTCTCTCAGAGGACCATGCCCCAGGACTACCTGACATGATGACTCCTTGCTGTCTCCAGTCCACCTGGCCGTGCTGCTGCTCCAGTTTCAACTGTTCTGCCTTATTATTATTATTCAACCATGCTGGTCATTTATGAACATTTGAACATCTTGGCCATGTTCTGTTATAATCTCCACCCGGCACAGCTAGAAGAGGACTGGCCACCCCACATAGCCTGGTTCCGCTCTAGGTTTCTTCCTAGGTTTTGGCCTTTCTAGGGAGTTTTTCCTAGCCACCGTGCTTCTACACCTGCATTGCTTGCTGTTTGGGGTTTTAGGCTGGGTTTCTGTACAGCACTTTGAGATATCAGCTGATGTACGAAGGGCTATATAAATAAATGTGATTGGACTTGTAGGGCATGATATGCACCATCTGCTGTACATTGCATGTAGGGGCCTAGTTACAGTGCCTTCAGAGAGTATTCATACACCCCTTGACATTTTGCACATTTTGTTGTGATATAGCCTGAATTCCAAATTTGATTATTTTTCCCCATAATGACAAAGTGCAAACATTTGGGAATCTTTTGCAAATGTATTGAAAATTATATACAGAAATCTAATTTCCATAAGTATTTACACCTCAGAGTCAATACATGTTAGAATCACTTTGACAGTGATTACAGCTGTGAGTATTTCTGGTTAAGTCTCCAAGAGCTGTGTACACCTGGATTGTACAATATTTGCCCATTATTCTTTTCAGCATTCTTCAAGCTCTGTCAAATTGGTTATTGATCATTACTAAAACAATCATTTAAGTCTCACCATATACTTTCAAGCAGTCAAAACTGTTACTCAGCAATTCACAGGAACATACTCAGTCTTTGTGGTAATCATCTCCAGCTTAGATGTGGCCATGTGTTTTAAGTTATTGTTTTAAGTTAAGGAGAATTCATCTCAGCGTCTGGTGGAAAGCAGACAACATTTTTACATTATAGTCATTGAGCAGACACCTTACAGGGGCAATTAGGGTTAAGTGCCTTGCTCAAGGGCATAGAGATTTCTCACCAAGTTGTATCGGGGATTTGAACCAGCAACCTTTCGACTACCGGCCCAATGCTCTTAACCACTAGGCTACCTGCCACTAGCAAGGTTTTCCTCTAGAATTTTGCCTGCACATACCCTTTATTTTTCATCCTGAAAAACTACATTTCTTAATGACTGCAAGTTAAACACATAACATGATGCAAACACCACCATTCTTGAAAATATGGAGAGTAGTACTCAGTAATGAGTTGTATTGGTATTCGGGACAAAAAGTTAATTGCTTTGCCACATTTTTTTGCATTATTACGTCAGTTCCGTGTTGCAAACAGGATACATGTTTTGGAATATTTTGATTCTGAATAGCAGTGGTTCAAACGTTTTTTGTCCCGTACCCCTTAAAAACATTCAACCTCCAGTTGTGTAATCCCCCTAGAACCAGGGTCAGTGGACTCAAATGTTTTACGATCATTGTAAGCCTTCCACACACACTAAACAATACATTTATTAAACATGAGAATGAGAAGAGTTGTCGTCACAATCCAGCTTGTGGGAAGTGACAAAGAGCTCTTATTGGACCAGGGCAAATAATAATAAATAATTTTGCTCTTTATTTAGCCATCTTACATATAAAACTTGAGTTATTCACAATTTTTGATGACTAAATAACCACAGGTTAATGAGAAGGGTGTGCTTTAAAGGATGCACATTACTCTGTATTGTAGAGTCTCAGTCTTAAATCTTTCTCCACACAGTCTGTGCCTGTATTTAGTTATGCTAGTGAGGGCCAAGAATCCACTCTCATATAGGTACGTGGTTGCAAAGGGCATCAGTGTCTAAACAGCGTGATTTGTCAAGGCAGGATACTCTGAGCGCAGCCCAATCCAGAAATCTGGCAGTGGCGTCTGATTAAATACAATTTTCACAGAACCGCTTGTTGCAATTTCAATGAGGCTCTCTTGTTCAGATATTGGTAAGTGGACTGGAGGCAGGGCATGAAAGGGATAACGAATCCAGTTGTTTGTGTTATCCGTTTCGGGAAAGTGCCTGCGTAATTGCGCACACAGCTCTCTCAGGTGCTTCGCTATATCACATTTGGCATTATCCGTAAGCTTGAGTTCATTTGCACACAAAAAAAAAAAAATCATACAATGGATGTAAAGACCTGTGTGCTGTCTTTGTTAATGCCGACAGAAAAGAGCTCCAACTTCTTAATCATAGCCTCACATTAACATCTGCTTACCATGTGTACGTGACACAACATTTGATTTAAATATAGTTGGAGAGTCACTGTAATCCTAGATTCAGATCATTCAGGCGAGAAAAAACATCACCCAGATAGGCCAGTCGTGTGAGAAACTCGTCATCATGCAAGCGGTCAGACAAGTGAAAATGGTCAGTAAAGAGAACTTTAAGCTCGTCTCTCAATTCAAAACAACGTATCAATACTTTGCCCCTTGATAACCAGCGCACTTCTGTATGTTGTAGAAGCGTTACATGGTCGCTGCCCATATCATTGCATAATACAGAAAATACACGAGTTCAGGGGCCTTGCTTTAACAAAGTTAACCATTTTCACTGTAGTGTCTTGGGTACACTGGATGCTACAGTGTGAATGCACACTACCACTCCACTGTGTCTCCCTGTCATGGCTTTTGGGCTATCAGTACATATACCACCACATCTTGACCACCAAAGTCCATTTGATGTCACAAAGCTGTCCAGTACTTGAAAAATATCCTCATGTTGTCCTGGTTTCCAGAAGAGGATGTCTCCCTTAATTGCCCCCCCCATAAACATAACCGACATATACCAGGAGCTGTGCCAGGCCCGCCACGTCTGTTGACTCATCCAGCTGTAACACATAATTCACTGGCTTATATGCAAAGCAGTAATTGTTTCAAAACATCTCCTGCCATGTCACTGACGCATCGTGAAACAGTGTTGTTTGATGAAGGAATTGTCTGTGTAGTTTTTTTGGGCCTTCCCCCAGCATTGTCCCATCCATATCCGCAGCAGCAGGAAGAATTAAGCCCTCCACAATAGTATGGAGCTTGACTGTTCTAGCCACTCACCATATACAGTAAGACTCTTCGAGCCCCTTCTTATTAAATGGT
>NC_056450.1:17977157-18059657 GCF_018296145.1 Oncorhynchus tshawytscha | reverse complement strand
TGTCATGTCTGTCTTTCTGTTGCAGTTTTGTCAGCATTGATTGTAGTGATTGTCTAAGTCTATTTACACTATTGTGTTATTGTGAAGATAATGATTCCTCCAAACATTTCATATCCAACTTCCAAAGTCCTTCGAGGGCTCTAATTAAGATGTGCAGACAGGGTGCTAGTGATTACACAGGCCATCTTTGAATTAGCATTGTTTCTAAGTCAAAGTTGTCATGTAGGCATTAATAAGAGAAATATTGTCAATCATTCCCACATATTTCCCTCTAAACCCATTTGGCATGATTCATACAGATGGAGGATCTTCATTTGATCACCCTGTTGCAGGAGAACTTTCCTGCAATGCAGGAAATGTAAAACTTGTAGTGTATTTGAGGTTTAAAAAGGTTCTGGTAGTTTCCCTCACGGAAAATGTATGAATCCTACAAAAACGGGCATTCATTATAATTCACATAATAATTCACATTTCCTGTTGCTGCAGGGTTATTTTAAGATCCTATGTCTGTACAAAATAACAAATAAACATGATCAACGTCAAAAAACAATACAGAGAGCCTATCCATTTAATGACAGTTTACATCACTGCTTTGAATACAAGAAAGCTGTAGGCTCCACTTCCTACCATAAAGGTGAATCAATACAAAGTGTGTCTTGTGTCTGGCAAATGAAATTCAAAGGGATTTGATCGATTTACAAGGAGATATGACTTGGGGCTTGTAGCTCTCTGGAGCGGTAGACATTGCTTTCTCAGTATGCACAGTTGGCCCAGAGATTTACAGAGGCTATTAAACTCAGGCCTGAGAGCGGTGGAATAAAAACAAAGATAGATCGAAATTTTAGGAAGAAATGGAATTAGTTTATTGTCTCTATGTTCTCTGGTATTCTAGTGGAGATTGAATAAGCCTACCACCTGGGAGCTAGTAATAAGCTGGCAGCAGCAGCAACTTTCAGCACCATGGCCACCTCTCTCTCTATAGCTCAGACAGTGCTGTTCTCTCTCTCTCATTCTCCAGCCAGTTGATTTTCTCAAGGTTGATGTCGTTTTTATGGGTAGTGTTTTCTGGTAAGCACCAATTCTGATCCGACAATTCCCAGTGGTTGTCTAATGTATATAAATTACATTTGTTTTAAGAATAAGTAGTCAGGAATTGCAGGAAAGATCAACTTTTTTTATGATCTAAAACACGTGTCAAACTCATTCCACGGAAGGCCGAGTGACTGCCGGTTTTCGCTCCTCCCTTGTTCTTGATTGATTTATTCAAGTCACTAATTAGTAAAGAACTCCCCTCACCTGGTTGTCTAGGTCTTAATTGAAAGGAAAACCAAAACCCAGCAGACACTAGGCGCTCCATGGAAAGAGTTTGACACCCCTGATCTAAAATGTTTGGTTTTGGTACAATGGTTTGCCATGCTGACTTCATTGTGAATCTTCATTGTGAAGACTTCATCGGTGTGAGCACCACCAATACACCCGTGGGTACGTGAACCTCCGTCGCCATGAACGGGATTAGAAGTAAATGAAAAATGTGTTTAAGGGAGCATTTAAGAGGATTTGGGCCCAGTTAATAAACGGATGTGCTGGGATCAGAAGAGCTGATGTCTTCATTCTACTGAGGCTAGTTTACCCATGTGAGGGATTTCAGCCTGTGTTATACATGGAGAGGATCCAGCTCAGCCCAGGCAGCTTCCTTGCTCTCCTCCCACCCAGGCAGGTGTCTGGGATGAAGCCCAACTCTAGCTCCGCTTCCATGTGAAATATAGTGGGTAAAATTAAGATATTCTAACTTCAGAATGTGCTAAGCTCTTTTGACGTAGGTTACTGATATCCACGTTTGGACAAGAGTAAACATTCAATGCCAGTTTACATTATGACAGGCTAAACTTTATACATTTTTATTAAACTGCATATTCACACTATGTGTTTGTGAACACATGCACATCTAGTGTGAGTGTTGGTTTAGTAAACACTAGTTTTGCATAACCTACTGAGTGTGGTGTTATGCTGGAGAGAGATACACCCAATCCTCTTTAGTTTGCCAGCTCTTCAGCAAGGCGTCACTCTCCAGTTGTGACATTGCTCATCAGAACTACTTTAGAAAATCTGTCAAAGCTGTCTGTTGTATCTCAAACCTTCAGTACATATTTGAACTGAAAAACAAAAACAGGGGAGCTGTTTTAGCAGTAATGCCTTCTTTAGTAAACAAACAGAGTGGTACATTAATAAAACAAAATATTACAAACTTTGTATACATAGGCTAACTAAAGAGCAAGCCAGGTGAGCACAATGATTGATATTTTTGGTATTTTATTAGGATCCCCATTAGCTACTGCTAAAGCATAAACTACTCTTCCTGTGGTCCACACAAAACATGAAACATGACATTAATAGACAAGAACAGCTCAAGGACAGAACTGCATACATGTAATAACGGCACACGTAGCCTCCATATCAATACATACACACAAAATATATAGGTCAAATAGGGGAGAAGCATTGTATTGTGAGTTGTTGCTTTATCTGATTTTGAAACCAGGTTTGCTGTTCATTTGAGTAAAATGAAATGGAAGGGAGTTCCATGCAATAATGGCTCTATTATAATACTGTACGCTTTGTTGAATTTGTTCTGGATTTGGGGACTGTGAAAAGACCCCTGGTGGCTTGTCTGGTGGGGTAAATGTGTGTGTCAGAGCTGTGTGTAAGTTCACTATGCAAACAATTTAGAATGTTCAACACATTGTTTCTTATAAAAATAAGAAGTGATCCAGTAAGTCTCTCCTCAACTCTTAGCCAAGAGAGACTGGCATGCATTGTATTTATATCAGTCCTCTGATTACAATGAAGAGCAAGGCGTGCCGCTCTGTTCTGGGCCAGCTGCAGCTTAACAAGATCTTTCTTTGCAGCACTTGACCACATAACGGGACAATAATTAGGATAAGAGAAAACTAGAGTCTGCAGGACTTGCTGTTTAGAGTGTGGACAGACCTCTCCCCATCTTTACAACCATTGAATCTTTTGACCTTGACAGTTTACACTCTAAGGTAACACCAAATAATTTAGTCTCCTTAACCGGTTTAACAGCCACATCATTTATTACCAGATTCAGCTGAGGTTTGTTGTTTGCCCACTTTGCCAATGATGTAATCATTAAAATAATTGGCAACATCACATGGTTTTGTGATGAATAAGCCAGCTGATTCAATTAAATAATTTGTCTTTCTGCCCATAATCTCATTTAAAGTACTCAAAAGCTTTTTTCCATCATTCTTTATCTAATTGATATTGGCTTCATAATACAGATTCTTCTTATTTTTGTTGAGTTTAGTCACATAATTTCTTAATTTGCAGAAAATCAGCCATTTAGATGTGAAGCCAGAGTTATTAGCCACTCCTTTTGCCCCATCTCTTTCAACCATACAATTTTTCTATGCCTCATCAATCAATGGAGCCTTAAGAGTTCCAACAGTCAGTTTCTTAACAGGTGCATGTTTATCAATAATTGGAAAAAGCAAATTCATAAAGCAATCAAGTGCAGTGTCTGGATGCTCCTTATTACATCAGACCAACAAATGATACTCATCAAAATGTAAATGTTTCAACTGGTAAATGAGGATTTATGATTGTATTCCTCATAGTTGCTTAAAAAAACAAGTATTTCTAGATTGTGTTGTGTTATGTTAAAAAATGACGATTTATGCACACTATTATTAGGGTTAACTCAATATTCTATTAGAGACCATTTACAATCACAGTGTATTATCATCACTGTAAATCAACTGCAGTAAGAGCAAACACCACCCATATTGTCTTCAGAGAGGACTGAGTCATCGTTTCTGAAGCCAACTGTTAACTTTGCTTTTTTTCTCCATACAGCTGTGTTCACAGAGGTCCCCCATGACATCACAGCACAGAGTGGCCAGGACGTGGAGATGGCGTGCTCCTTCCGGGGGGCAGGCCCCTCCTACTCCCTGGAGATCCAGTGGTGGTACATCAGGAACCACAGAGACTGGACAGAGAAACAGCCCTGGACCTCCAATCAGGTACCTAGACTGCTCACTCTGTCACTGCTGAGGGAATGTTGTTGGTGAGGTGTTCTGTGATCAGTGATCAAAGGTTTGAGGCAGAAGATGGAACAAAGTCTTCTTATTCTCCCACATTGCAAACAGAAATGCAAATAGCAAGCATAGCATTAGAATACAGTGCACAAACTCCTGACTAAATCCCAATCCTTAGAGTTTGCCATCGAAGCACAGCTATACAAGTCAGAATCAGTCCCAACTAATAAAGTACATAGGAATAAACTGAGTGAGGTGAGCAGCAAGGTAATAAACCACACATTAATCACTGCAGTAGGCAGAAATAGCAGCAGGTTCCCAGGTGCCCCGGAGGCACAGGAACAGAAGAGGAGGCTGAGGAACCATCTCATGGGAAAATGCACCTGAGCTGGGTAAAGCAGAGCAGGTTTTCCATGAGGACACACAGAATGTTTTCCAGTCCTCCTGCTGTGTTTTCCAACACTTTTTAATTGGAAAAGGGAGAAATGTAAAGAAACTTCCTCTCACCTCACTCTGATTCATTATTCATGAAGTGTCCCTGAGGACTAGCTGTGTTACACCTTGCTTCCTTCCCTTGCTGGAGCGTAGGGCAGGTGGTGCTACTGACCTAGAATACTGTACAGGCTGTGCTGTAGTGAACCCTCATTTTCTTGATGAATCATGCCTACATGATAATATAGGCACAGGTTGAAATGTATAGCATAATTGTTTTGTTTTTTCGAATTCATATTACAATTTTGGGGAATACTAAGTGTGGAGATTGGTGCCTTGGGGGAAACAGAGGTGGGTGGTTCCATGAAAAGAGTGCCTTTTGCGTCCCTTTGATATTTTAAGTAGAAATTGTGCACCAATATGGAATTTTAAAAGACTTATATTTAATATGTTGCCGTTTAATATAGACTACATGGAGAATTCAATAAATCAAATGTTTTTATGTGAATAAAATCTTAATGAAGTGCTAAATTCAGCATTTTGACATGTCCCTCCGTGACGTCTAGATAGATTTTACCCCACTAAACCCCAACATTAAAAAAAAAATGTCATCCCCATTGTAAAGCCATAGTTCTTTTGTTGCTTTAACAAAGTCATTTCTGGAGATGATTATGTATTGTTTAGTGATTGATTTATGTCTGTCCCTCATTTTAAGTTCAACCCTGTTACATGAACTGAACTCTCGTCTTAAAATGGTGAAACTATTCCGTTTAAAATTGTATTTTTTTGACCAAGTTACACTTCTCAAAATGCCCCGACCCAGGTTTCACCTCTCAAATCTATTCCTCTTAATAGAGTGGTGAATCTCCACATCCCGTACGGAATTTTGAGTACAGCTGTACGTTTTGGATGCAATTACCTGTAAAGTAGGCATTATTAGGCCCATTATCTATGTTCTGCTCTTAGGTAAAATTACCTGTAATTGGACTCATCATCGATATGAGGGAGTGGGGAATTTAAAAAAATAATAATACAAGTATTTCTAAAGTTTCTTATTCTTTGAAATCTCTTTCCTACAGGTTGTACCCCAGGACGAGAGGTCAAAGGATGCTACCAAAATAAGTGTGAGTCTTTACTTGCTGCAGTATATGTTATATTTCCTGCCTGTGTGGCTTCTCTTTTGCACTTTTGTATTTGTCTTGTTGGCAATCTAGTGTCCAATAGAGGCCTCATTACCAAAGAAACAATGCAATAATTATTGACATTTATTGGGGGCTGTGGAAGCTGAATGTCAGCTTTTTTTCAAGAATCCAGACCTTATGAGAGTTCCACAGTATACCTTGAATCTTGTAATAAATCAAATCTAGTGATACTTAACTTGACATTTTTGCCATCCATTGTGACATTGTGGGAGGATAACCAACCTTCCAATTAATGGCAAAGCATTTCTTAGCCGCTATAAATGCTAGGTTACACAGTTTCTTCTGACAACAGTCTTCAGTATCAACATTTCCAAGCAAACAAAAACGGAGAGAATCTGTTGACATGCTGAGATAAAATAACAATCTCTTTGACAGAATTCAGCCACCCTTCACAAGACCACAACATATGCAAATATGTCCCCTTTTGTGTTTTACACCTCCAGCAGACAAATTACATTTCTGAGTGCATGATATTCAGTTTCACTGGCATATATAGTACGTTCTATGTATGGTCTTAAACTGCAGTAATGCAGGCTGCCTGGCTGCGTGACCCTGCTGAGACCCCTGTCACCATCTGACCCTGCTGAGACCCCTGTCATCATCTGATCCTGCTCAGATGAGGCATGACAAAGAATTACCTTGGTGTACATTTACACATTAGTATTATCCAAGAATAGAATCAATGGTTCAATAATTGAAATGACCATCACTCCCAGATCCCAGACTGTAGCCTACCCATCAACTCAAGAGTTCACTGGTTGTTATAATATACTGCAAAATTCACCTGAGCTCTGTAGACTGGTCTTCCCTGGCTGTCTGACCTTGCTCGGACACCTGTCACCATCTGATCCTGCAATTCCAAGATGGCGTAGCAGTGCAGACGTGTTTGTTGTTGTCCCGTGTAAATTGTGTGTTTTTTTGTTGTCTTTTTTTGTATATATCTCTTTTTCCATTTTTTATTTAAATATACCTTCCGGCAACCCGCCTCGCCCAATGTGATACGGATCTGCTATTTTTAGACTTTATAGCTAGAACCTCCATCAGAAGTTAGCCATCAGAAGTTAACCAATTAATTAGCTACTAGCTATTTAGTCATTGTTAACCACTGCTAGCGGCCTTTACCTTTAGCTCAGACACCAGCAGCTTTTAGCCTGGATAATACCTGCCAGTCTACGACTAGAAGCCACTACATCACCGGATTCCTGCTGTAAGCTCTGGACCTTTGCACTGGGCGCACCGGAGTGGCTATGGTGAACGCCCTTGTCCCAAAGCTAGCACCAGTTAGCCTTGAGCCAGGCGCATCTCCCAGCTAGCAAACTAAATTACTCCAGCTATAATACCTCTTTTGCCAATTTGGCCTGGACCCTTAGTCGACACGGAGCCCCGCCGATCCATCTCGGCTGGTCTGCCAACTTAATTCTGTCCGATGTGCCCTCAACCGGCCTTTGCCAGACATCGGTGATGCCCTTGTCCCGAAGCTAGCACCAGTTAGCCTCGAGCCAGGTGCATCCCCTGGCTAGCGTAGTAACGGCTTCCCTGTTTCATCTATTGCTGTTCACTGGACCCTATGATCACTTGGCTACATAGCTGATGCCTGCTGGACTGTTCATTAATCACGGTACTCCATTTTATTTATTTTGTTTATCTGTCGGCCCCAGCCTCGAACTCAGGCCCTGTGTGTAGTTAACTGACCCTCTCTGCCCATTCATCACCATTTTACCTGTTGTTGTTGTCTTAGCTGATTAGCTGTTGTCTTACCCATTGGTGTCTTAACTAGCTCTCCCAATCAACACCTGTGATTGCTTTATGCCTTGCTTTATGTCTCTCTCTAATGTCAATATGCCTTGTATACTTCTGTTTAGGGTAGTTATCATTGTTTTATTGTTGTCATTGTTTTATTTTACCCCTAGTCCCACTCAACATGCCTCAGACAGCTCTTTTGTCCCACCTCCCACACATGGGGCAACCTCACCTAGCGTAACTAGTGCCTCCAGAGATGAAACCTCTCTTATCGTCACTCAATGCCTAGGTTTACATCCACTGTACCCACACCCTACCATACCCATGTCTGTACATTATGCCCTGAATCTATCCTACCACGCCCAGAAATCTACTCCTTTTATTCTCTGTTCCCAACGCACTAGACGACCAGTTCCTTTAGCCTTTAGCCGTACCCTCATCCTACTCCTCCTCTGTTCCGCGGGTGATGTAGAGGTTAACCCAGGGCCTGTGTGTCCCCAGGCCCTCATTTGTTGACTTCTGTAACCGTAAAAGCCTTGGTTTCATGCATGTTAACATCAGAAGCCTCTTCCCTAAGTTTGTTTTACTCACTGCTTTAGCACACTCCGCCAACCCTTTTGTCCTTGCTGTGTCTGAATCCTGGCTTAGGAAGGCCACCAAAAATTCAGAAATTACAACATTTTCCGTCAAGATAGAACTGCCAAAGGGGGAGGAGTTGCAATCTACTGCAGAGAGAGCCTGCAAAGTTCTGTCTTACTTTCCAGGTCTATTCCCAAACAGTTCAAGCTTCAATTGTTTTATTAATCTCTCCATTAATAAGTCTCTCAATGTTAACGCCTGTTATAGCCCCCAGCTGTGCCCTGGACACCATATGTGAATTGATTGCCCTCCATCTATCTTCAGATTTCGATCTGTTAGGTGACCTAAACTGGGACATGCTTAACACCCCGGCCGTCCTACAATCTAAGCTACATGCTCTCAATCTCACACAAATTAAAAAGGAACCCACCAGGTACAACCCTAAATCCATAAACATGGGCACCCTCATAGATATTATCCTGACCAACTTGCCCTCCAAATACACCTCTGCTGTTTTCAATCAGGATCTCAGCGATCACTGCCTCATTTCCTGCATCTGTTATGGGTCCACGTTCAAACGACCACCCCTCATCACTGTTTCCCGCTCCCTAAACACTTCTGCGAGCAGGCCTTTCTAATCGACCTGGCCCAGGTATCCTGGAAGGATATTGACCTCATCCCGTCAGTAGAGGGTGCCTGGTTGTTCTTTAAAAGTCCTCACTATCTTAAATAAGCATTACCCTTTCAATGTAGCATTAATGTAGCATTAAGAACAGATATAGCCCTTGGTTCACTCCAGGCCTGACTGCCCTCGACCAGCACAAACACATCCTGTGGTGTACTGGTTTAGCATTGAATAGCCCCCACGATATGCAACTCTTCAGGGAAGTCAGGAACCAATACGCGCAGTCAGTTAGGAAAGCAAAGGCTAGCTTTTTCAAACAGAAATTTGCATCCTGTAGCTCTAACTCCAAAAGGTTTTGGGACACTGTAAAGTCCATGGCGAATAAGAGCACCTCCTCCCAGCTGCCCACTGCACTGAGGCTAGGAAACACTGTCACTACTGATAAATCCACGATAATCGAGAATTTCAATATGCATTTCTCTATGGCTGGCCATGCTTTCCTCCTGGCTACCCCAACCTCGACCAACAGCTCCGCACCCCCCGCAGCTACTTGCCCAAGCCTCCCAGCTTCTCCTTCACCCAAATCCAGATAGCTGATGTTCTGAAAGAGCTGCAAAACCTGGAACTGTACAAATCAGCTGGGCTAGACAATCTGGACCTTCTCTTTCTAAAATCTTCGGCCGCCATTGTTGCAACCCCTATTACTAGTCTGTTCAACCTCTCTTTCGTATCGTCCGAGATTCTTAAAGATTGGAAAGCTGCTGCGGTCATCCCCCTCTTCAAAAGGGATGACACTCTAGACCCAAACTGTTACAGACCTATATCCATCCTGCCCTGCATTTTCTAAATTCTTCAAAAGCCAAGTTAACAAACAAATCACTGTCCATTTTGAATCCCACCATACCTTCTCCGCTGTGCAATCCAGTTTCGGAGCTGGTCACAAATGCACCTCAGCCACGCTCAATGTATTAAATTATATCATAACCTCCATCGATAAAAGACAGTACTGTGCAGCCATCTTCATCGACCTGGCCAAATCTTTCGACTCTGTCAATCACACTATTCTTATCGGAAGACTCAACAGCCTTGGTTTCTCAAATGACTGCCTCGCCTGGTTCACAACAACTTATCTGATAGAGTTCAGTGTTTTAACCACAGGGTTCAATTCTCTGGCCTACTCTTTTCTCTGTATATATCAACGATATCGCTCTTGCTGCGGGTGATTCCTTGATCCACCTCTACACAGACAACCCCATTCTGGATACATCTGGCCCTTCTTTGGACACTGTGTTAACAAACCTCCAAACGAGCTTCAATGCCATACAACACTCCTTCCATGGCCTCCAACTGCTCTTAAATGCAAGTAAAACTAAATGCATGCTCCAACCGATCGCTGCCCGCACTCGCCCGCCCAACAAGCATCACTACTCTGGACGGTTCTGACTTAGAATATGTGGACAACTACACATACCTAGGTGTCTGGCTAGACTGTAAACTCTCCTTCCAGACTCATATTAAAAGCATCTCCAATTCAAAATTAAATCTATAATCGGCTTCCTATTTCACAACAAAGCCACCTTCACTCACGCTGCCAACATACCCTCGTAAAACTGACTATCCTACCAATCCTCGGCTTCGGCAATGTCATTTACAAAATAGCCTCCAACACTCTACTCAGCAAACTGGATGCCGTCTATCACAGTGCCATCCGTTTTGTCACCAAAGCCCCATATACCACCCACCACTGCGACCTGTATGCTCTCGTCGGCTGGCCCTCGCTACATATTCTTCACCAAACCCACTGGCTCCAGTGGCTCCAGGTCATCTATAAGTCTTTGCTAGATAAAGCTCCACCTTATCTCAGCTCACTGGTCACATAGCAACACCCACCCATAGCACGCGCTCCAGCAGGTATATCTCACTGGTCATCCCCAAAGCCAACACCTCTTTGGCCGTCTTTCCTTCCAGTTCTTTCTGGAAATCGCTGAAGTTGGAGACTTTTATCTCTCTCACTAACTTTAAGCATCAGCTATCTCAGCAGTTTACTGATCGCTGCAACTGTACACAGCCCAACTGTAAATAGCCCATCCAATTACCTACCTCATCCCCATATTGTTTTTATTTACTTTTTTTGCTCTTTTGCACACCAGTATTTCTACTTGCATATCATCATCTGCACATCTATCACTCCAGTGTTAATTTGCTAAATTGTAATTTTGCCACAACTTTGGAAGAATGCTTGGGGTCATTGTCCATTTGAAAGACACATTTGCGACCGAGCTTTAACTTCCTGACTGACGTTTTGAGATGTTGCTGCAATATATCCACATAATATTCCTCCCTCATGATACCATCTATTTTGTGAAGTGCATCAGTCCCTCCTGCAGCAAAGCACCCCCGCAACATGATGCTGCCACCCCCGTGCTTCACGGTTGGGATGGTGTTCTTTGGCTTGCAAGCCTCCCCCTTTTTCCTCCAAACATAACGATGGCCAAACAGTTATATTTTGTCTAAAAAGTACAATATTTGTCCCCATGTGCAGTTGCAAACCGTAGTCTAGCTTTTTTTATGGCGGTTTTGGAGCAGTGGCTTCTTCCTTGCTGAGTGGCCTTTCAGGCTATGTCGATATAGGACTCGTTTTACTGTGGATATAGATACTTTTGTACCTGTTTCTTCCAGCATCTTCACAAGGTCCTTTGCTGTTGTTCTGGGATTGATTTGCACTTTTCGCACCAAAGTACGTTCATCTCTAGGACACAGAGCGCATCTCCTTCCTGAGTGCTATGACGACTTGTGTGGACCCATAGTGTTTATACTTGCGTACTATTGTTTGTACAGATGAACGTGGTACCTTCAGGTGTTTGGAAATTGCTCCCAAAAATGAACCAGGTCTACAATTTTCTTTCTGAGGTCTTGGCTGATTTCTTTTGATTTTCCCATGATGTCAAGCAAAGAAGCACTGCGTTTGAAGGTAGGCCTTGAAATACATCCACAGGTACACCTCCAATTGATTCAAATAATGTAATTTAGCCTATCAGAAGCTTCTAAAGCCATGACATCCTTTTCTGGAATTTTCCAAGCTGTTTAAAGGCACAGTCAACTTAGTGTATGTAAACTTCTGACCCACTGGAATTGTGATACAGTGAATTCTAAGTGAAATTACTTGTGTCATGCACAAAGTAGATGTCGTAACCGACTTGCCAAAGCTATAGTTTGTTTAACAAGAAATTTGTGGAGTGGTTGAAAAATGAGTTTTAATGACTCCAACCTATGTGTATGTTAACTTCCGACTTCAGCTGTATGAGTACCAAGTATGTCTACTTCACCATCAGACTGTTTTGTTGGTAAAGGTACTGTAGTGTAAACATTGGATCTTTTGAAATTCCAATATGTAATATGGTACACTCATCGTGATTGGGTTTTAGTCCAGAGAGGCTAGAAAGTGATCTGGATCTCAACATGACCATGCAGGGATGGAGATTGCAGATTTAAGAAACCTTCTGAAGCTCAGTACTTTCTGAGAAGGAAACCATTATTTACTATTTTACATCTGGGGTTGCTGTACATAACTTTAACCCATTGTATAAGAGATTCACCTAAATTAAAATAGTCCAGGCATTTCTATATAATTTCTAGTCATACTTTATCATCATCATTTTCAAAATCTGCTATGAAGACCAGGCCTGGTATCTATGATGTTTTATAATGTTCTATTGTTTCAAGTCATTTTTGTATATTTATCTCCAATATATCGTCCATGTAGGAAATATCTGGTAAAACCTTTTTAATTCTATGTGCTATGCATTTCGCCGGGATTTTGGCATCACAACATTGAAGTGTAAGAGGCCTCCAGTTTTTTAAATGGACTTGATCTTTATACTTACCACCTGGGTCCTGTTTCAGTAGTATTGAAATCAGACCTTCTTGCCCGATAAATTGGTAGACCTGATAGCCTGCCATTTTTATAGAAGTAGTTAAAACATGCTAATAATGGATCTTTGAGTACATCAAAAAAGGTCTGATATACCTCTACTGGTATACCATCAAGCCCTGGTGTTTTTCCAGACTGAAAGGATTTAATTGCCTCAAGAAGTTCCTCCTCTGTAAATTGGCCTTCACACAGGACTTTCTGTATATTTCTTAATTTTAGATGATTATTATTCCGAAAGAAATCCTTACAGTTAACATCATTCAGTGGAGATGGAAGAGACTGAAAAGAAAACATGTGCTTAAAAAATGTTGCTTCCTCTTTCAAAATGTAATTTGGTAAATCATGGATGATTATATAGTGAGCAAACCCAATGCCATGATTAGATTGTGAAAAAACACACCAATCTCTTGCGTAAGTCCTTTAAACAATTAAAGCTAATTTACCAAGATTTCTGAAAATGGATTTATAGCGTTTTGGAAATAAACTCTTCACTTACAGTACTTCTGCTACAATTCTGTGTTTCACTTCTATAGAAAGACTGAGGCTGCAGTAAGAGGGTGTGATGTCTTGTATTCTGCGCTCAACCTCACGACTGCAGTGCGCTCTGATGTCTTAATTTAACCCTTGTGTAGTCTTAGCATTCTGTATACTCCCCTTGTCCTAAGGGTAAAAAATGACCCGCCTTCACTAAACCCCTCAAATAAAGCAGCTTAATTTAATTTTAAACCCCAAATCTATTTTTCATGAAGAAACAACCTGTCATTCATCACACACTTTGTGAATATCTGGGTTTTCCTTCTTCACAATGCAGAAAGACTGCATTTAATCAGTGGACACCACTCGTTTTTATTACATCACACCTGTCATAATTGTTTTCTTTACTAAAGTAGAGGTTTTTTAATGTTATTATTATTGCTAAAGGTATTACATAGGTGTAAACATGATTTTTTTTAGCAAGAGATAGCAATTGTATAGCCTAAGAAAGTAGCAGAAATGTGCAGAAAGTAGTTTTGAATACATTTTATTAAAGGGAAACAATAAGTCTTGACATTTTTTGGCAGCATAGTGATATATTCTTATATACTGTACAATGAGGAATTCAACTACAAAATACTAGTCTTCTCCCATTTTTTAACCATTGCCCCCACCCACAAGGTGTGTAAACAACAACAATAAATAAGAATAAAAGAAGATAATAGATACGAAACAAAAACGTGAAGAACATAAATCAATCAACTCTAATCAACACATGTAGGACAGTATGCAAGTGTGTGCGCATGGACTTTGCAGATGTATTTCTCACATGTGCAGCACATAGTATTTGTTTTATAGTCCTTCTTTGGGGGCAGAATTGGCATCTCCTCCTCTTGCCTGCCCCAGCTGCAGTCTCAGGTGGATCAGGACAAGATTCAGCCCCCTAAACAGCTTTCACAAGCAATTCAGAGGCTGCTGTGCCGGGTTGGCACTCCCTTATTTGAATGGTTGGGGTTACAAGTGCCTTTCCCAGCTGCTCCAGGAACACCCTCCCCTTGTTCCGCTTATCAGGCATCCAGGTAGGGTTGATCTTGTTCCATATCATGAAGGCATTGTATGAGGACACATCAATGATGTTATGGAAGATGACCAGGGGCCAGCGGGCAGTCATCCTCCTGCAGCTGTAAGTTACAATCATCTTGTCCAGGTTGTCCACGCCATGGTGATCTTCCTCTTCAGAAGCTGCTGGCTGAGTTCAATCAGTAGCACACGTAATCTCAATGTATCATTTTTGTGTGTGTCCTGTCTGTCTGTCTGTCTTTTTGTCTCTTTATTTTGTGGTGTGTAAATTATTGTATAACTACCGGGTCAAAAATGACCCTAAGACAATCTTTGTACCCTGATGGTGTACAGCTTTCATGGAAATATAAACAAAGGCGATGTTTCACTTTTTCTAATGTTGGGGTCACCCCAGGAAAAGTCATCAAATCTGCTGTTAAACATAGTGGCGGGTCATTTTTGACCCTGAAGACAACACAAGGGTTAAAAAAGGAGAGACTGTGTGCTCCTTGCTGGAGAATGATCGGGGAGTCAGTAGAACTTTTGATAGCTCATCTGCTCAGGTAGTGCCTTGTTGCCGCCAGCCTGGCTGAGGGTAATGATTTGTTAACGGCTAGTTCTGTGCTCGCACAGCGGCTCTTCAGCTTGCTGCGCGTGTCCCTCTACTCTCTCGTCTTCAGGAGAAGATGAAGCCTATCTCTGATCTGAGGTTTCCTCCCTGGTTAATGTCCCTGTTGCCTGGCTAGCTGCTGCTGACTAACCATAATGAAACCAACAGCTGTGGTGTAAAGGAGGACGCCACTGGGCCGTCGCTCAGACAGTATAACGGTACGGAGTCGCTCAGCCGGTATAACGGTACGGAGTCACTCAGCCAGTAAAATGGTACGGAGGGTTCCAGCCCAGAGTCATTGGTTCCAGCAGACATGGATATGGATATTAGCCTTTCATGTTTCCCCACAAATACAGCTGATGGCATCAACCAGATCATTTTCATATTCTATTGATGTAAAATCGAAGATGCTGAGATTATACTAAACCATGCAGACCTACTAACTATACTCCAGCAACATTATTTTGCTCAGTTTTATTGGTTTTATTCTCAAGGCTGAATGTGATTGTGTGATTTTCTCTCTGAGCTTAGAGGACTCTGGGCTGATAACAGAGATGCACAACCACAGACTAATCATCAGCCTTGGCTACACTACCTGTGTGGGAGGAAGCTGATATATAGAAAACTGTATTTATACCCTGGTGTGTCACAACCATTGACTTTCCCACAGTATGTGATCACTTCGTGTTTTCTAAGATTTGACACTATAAAATATATTTTCAACAGGTTTTATAAGCCACTGAACTATTAGACCCGTAACAAGTAAAGACATGTTCTGTATGTATGCAGGGCCACAGCAACTCCTCATTTGTTTTAGCGAACAAATGGAACAGATCTCTCTGCAACATGGGAACGAAGTTCTGACTGTGTGTGTACATGTAATATGTGTGTGTGCCTCCTCACATCCCCCCTCAATCTGTTTGGTTGCCAGGCGGCTTTGTTTAGTGCAGTGGCCGGGTGGCTGTGCTCCCCCTGGGCTCGGTGGGGCTGCCAGCAGTACAGGGCTTGGGGAGGAGGAGGTGCATCTGCTCTGTAAGTGTGTACTGTGGTGCATCTGTGGCAACGCAGCTAGCATCTCATTACAGAGCCGGCTGCCAGCCTCATTCGGATCAGACAGCTTGGCTGTCACACACACACACACACAGGATGCAGGGACAGAGGGGGAAGTGGTGGGGATGCACAAGGACGTTTGTTTTCTAGGAAAATTATTAACAACAGATATAGACACTTAGAATCTTCAGAGTGGAAGGAGAAATGTATCTGGCTGGCAAATTAGGGTTGAAGTGAGCATATTTCCTCTGAAAGGATAGCCTGTCAGGAATCCAAATGTATCATTTCTCTCTTGGGAATAATAGACCAATATATTTTCTCTGTCTATTGCAGGTGGTAAAGGTTGCTGGGAGCAACATCTCCCACAAGTTGCGTCTGTCCAGCGTGAAGCCGTCTGACGAGGGCACGTACGAGTGCCGCGTGATCGACTTCAGCGACACCGATAGCAATGCTCGCCACCACAAGGTGAGGGCCTACCTGCAGGTGGAGCCAGAGAGCAACCATAACCCGGCGCTGCGCCACCATGGGGCCAACTTTCAAACCAAGGACACCAAGGTTCTGGCAGGCAGCGGCCACCAGCCGGAGCATGGCAAGCACTCGCCAGCAGCCCACCACAGCCACCACAAACCAACAGGCACTGGCAGGGAGCTGAGGAAGAGGTCTGCTGAGGATGACAGCGCTACTGACTGCACTGACAGCTGTCCTCTAAGCCTCACAGCTCACCCATAACCTCCCTAATCTGCTCCGGCCTCAGCTCCAAGCTCCAACCTTGTCCTACACCCCAGATGGGCAAGTCCAGTCCTGGAGGACCACAGTGTGTAGAAACTTTTGATTCAACCACCCCAGCTGTAACATACATGATTAAACTAAAGTCTCTGTACACACCGCTTCCCCTGTTGCGTACCCCTGCCCTCTGCCCAACATGCACACACCAAATGGACTCTGGTGCCACCCCAGTCCTATACCTTGGCCTCTCTCATCTCCCCTTACACTGCCCTAACGCAACAATGTCCCACCAAAAACACCTCAGCTCCACTCCCAGTCCCAGCCCGCTCTTTCTTCATCACAACCCTCTAGATCAGGGGTGTCAAAGTCATTTTTCCCCGGGGGCCGCATTCCATTTTCAACGAGGTCCAGAGGGCAGCACTGAAAATTGGTTATATTTCCTCACCGTCAAAATTAGCTAAAAACAGTCCTCTATCCATAGTTTTGGGAATTTATGACGCTCCCTGACTCTCTAGCTTTTATTTCTGTGAATATCAGCGAGCTGGACCTAGTCAAGAAACTGTATGAATGTTGATCCATTATAATTTTTACACAGTTTTGATTTGGTTTTAGTCATTTTAAAGTATATTGACTTTGCCCCCCCCGGATTGGACCACCTCGCGGGCCGGATCCAGGCCGTATGTTTGACACCCCTACTCTAGATGGTCCACACTCTATAGATTACTGTATAAAATGACAAAGTGAGTGCATGTTCAACATGTTTTCTTAGAATGTTTTTCAACCATTCATGAGGAAATACAGTTTTAAGTTGGACAGTTAACTTGTTGCTTTGTTAATTCATTTTGGTTTGTTAATATCTTAATTTACTCTCCGTTTCTATGTTGCATTTGATTTAGCCAAAGTAAGATAGAGAATACTTGTTTATTTTTCTGAGCAGTTCATTTGCTGTCTCTCTATGGGCAACTTCATGGAGAAATATAATTTGGTCACTTTAATTTGGCCAAAGCTGCTTTGTTTGATGAAGAGTTTCCTCTCAAGTATGATTTCCACTCAACCAGATCTAAACCAATGTTTATCAAATAAAACCTGTTTGTGGTGCTTTCCCTACAGACTGAATGTGGCATTGTGAAAGACATGGATTAAAGGAACTGTTTCTAGCTCTTAACTTTGCTTTAATGTTTTGTAAGAAATCATTATAAAAATGTATATTTCAGAATTTCTTCTAGGTTGTTGGTCTCGCACTAAATGTTTGCCTTTATCAAATTAAATAAATTGTACATGAACCTATTTACCTATTTATTGTGACTTGAATGCGAACTGCCTTCAGAGTAACTTCATTATTTAGTACCTCTAGTATGTACGGGCTTGAGACGTTGATGATGGAAAATATGTTTGTATTACATTCATCATGAAAAGTCAGCATCTGACCTTGCAATTATTTATATGCTAACACACACTGATTTGTATGCTGCCATTGTAGAGACATTATTATTCAAAGCCAGAATACTCCATCACAGTCAACACATAAGGCAGTCATACATTTCCTCTTGCCAGTCTCCTTCCTCACACCCATGCATCCTGAGTAATCAACAAATTGAGTCTTACAGTATGTAATCTCTGAACTGCTTTACTCTTAGGTGTGCCAAACAGTGCCTGCCTAATCAGTCAAGCTAGGCTGTCAGATGATTTGATGATTAACATAATAAGAACCATTGCTGCATGAAATTATCAAGCGTGGTTGGAGGGAAATCGCTTCATCCTGTCCCTGGCTGTGTCTGTATGGGCTGCCAGGCAGGGCCTCCATGGCTGATGAGTAATGGCGCTATTGTCAGCGTTGGCAGCTGGATAAATAGCAAAGTATGGTGGAGATGAAGCACTCCCTCGCCAACGCAAAGCACATGTGGCAACCCTGTTCCTGTCTCCCCAGTATGCACATTCATTATGTCACGGAGAGGCTTCCAGACCCCTCAGTCTTAACAAGACCTGACAAACAAGCCAGGGCTCTAACCTACACTTCAACCCTCAGTGGACTTCAAGTTGTATTCAAAATCACGCTAGGACTTTCAATCAGGCGTTTGTGCAGCAAGTGGCGGATCTGTTTTGTGTGAATCAACGGGAGGTTTGTGTGGAATGACCATGACCCCTGGTTATCAAAGGAAAAATGGAACCAAGATGGGAAGCTGAAGCTGTTCTGTTAGGTGACCTAAACTGGGATATGCTTAAAACCCCGGCCATCCTACAATTTAAACTAGATGCCCTCAATCTCACACAAATTATCAAGGAACCCACCAGGTACAACCCTAAATCCGTAAACATGGGCACCCTCATAGATATTATCCTGACCAACTTGAATCAGGATCTCAGCGATCACTGCCTCATTGCCTGCATCCGTTATGGGTCCGCGGTCAAACGACCACTCCTCATCCCTGTGAAAGGGGGTGACACTCTAGACCCAAACTGTTACAGACATATATCAATCTTTCCCTGCCTTTCTAAAGTCTTTGAAAGCCAAGTTACATTTTGAATCCCACCGTACCTTCTCCGCTGTGCAATCCGGTCTCCGAGCTGGTCACAGGTGCACCTCAGCCACGCTCAAGGTACAAAACGATATAACCGCCATCGATAAAAGGGCCTGTTGTCCAGACCTCTGGCAGTCTCTATGGGGGTACCACAGGGTTAAATTCTCAGGCCGACTCTTTTCTCTGTATATATCAACGATGTCGCTCTTGCTGCGGATGATTCCTTGATCAACCTCTACGCAGACGATACCATTCTGTATACATCTGGCCCTTCTTTGGACACTGTGTTAACAAATCACCAAACGAGCTTCAATGCCATTCAACACTCCTTCTGTGGCCTCCAACTGCTCTTAAACGCTAGTAAAACTAAATGCATACTCTTCAAACGATCGCTGCCCGCACCTGCCCGACTAGCATCACTACTCTGGACGGTTCTGACTTAGAATATGTGGACAACTACAAATACCTAGGTGTCTAGCTAGACTGTAAATTCTCCTTCCATACCCCATATTAAGCATCTCCAATCAAAAATTAAATCTAGAATCGGCTTCCTATTTCACAACAAAGCCTCCTTCACTCATGCTGCCAAACATACCCTCAAAAAACTGACCATCCTACCAATCCTCGACTTCGGCGATGTCCTTTAGAAAATAGCCTCCAACACTCTACTCAGCAAATTGGATGACGTCCATCACAGTGCCATCTGTTTTGTCACCAAAGCCCCATATACCACCCACCACTGCGACCTGTTATGCTCTCGTCGGGTGGCCCTCGCTACATATTCGTCGCCAAACCCACTGGCTCCAGGTCATCTATTCATCTTTGCTAGATTAAGCTCCACCTTATCTCAGCTCACTGGTTACCATAGCATCACCCACCCATAGCACGCGCTCCAGCAGGTATATCTCACTGGTCATCTGCAAAGCCAACACCTCTTTGGCCACCTTTCCTTTTAGTTCTCTGCTGCTCCAATTTTTTTTTGAAATTGGACTTATATCTCCCTCACTAACTTTAAGCATCAACTATCTGAGCAGCTAACCAATCGCTGCAGCTGTACATAGCCCATCTATAAATAGCCCATCCAATCTACCTACCTCATCCCCATATTGTTTATATTTACTTTCTTTTGCACACCAGTATTTCTACTTGCACATCATCATCTGCACATCTATCACTCCAGTGTTAATTTGCTCAATTGTAATTACTTCACTACCATGGCCTATTTATTGTCTTACCTCCTTATTCCATTTGCACACACTGTATATAGATTTTTCTATTGTGTTATTGACTGTACTTTTGTTTATTTTAATTGGATTTATTTTACCTTTATTTAACCAGTTAGGCAAGTTGAGAACAAGTTCTCATTTACGATTGGGGCCTGGCCAAGATAAAGCAAAGCAGTTTGACATATACAACAACACAGAGTTACACATGGAGTAAAACAAACATACAGTCAATAATACGATAGAAAAATAAGTCTATATACAATGTGAGCAAATGAGGTGAGATAAGGGAGGTAAAGGCAAAAAAAGGCCACGGTGGCAAAGTAAATACAATATAGCAAGTAAAACACTGGAATGGTAGATTTGCAGTGGAAGAATGTGCAAAGTAGAAATAGAAATAATGGGGTGCAAAGGAGCAAAATAAATAAATACAGTAGGGGAAGAGGTAGTTGTTTGGGCTAAATTATAGATGGGCTATGCACAGGTGCAGTAATCTGTGAGCTGCTCTAACAGCTGGTGCTTAAAGCTAGTGAGGTAGATTTTTTTGAGTTTTTGTAGTTCGTTCCAGCCATTGGCAGCAGAGAACTGGAAGGAGAGGCAGCCAAAGGAAGAATTGGTTTTGGGGGTGACCAGAGAGATATACCTGCTGGAGCGCGTGCTACAGGTGGGTGCTGCTATGGTGACCAGCGAGCTAAGATAAGGGGGGACTTTACCTGGCAGGGTCTTGTAGATGACCTGGAGCCAGTGGGTTTGGCGACGAGTATGAAGCGAGAGGGGCCAACGAGAGCGTACAGGTCGCAGTGGTGGGTTGTATATGGGGCTTTGGTGACAAAACGGATAGCACCGTGATAGACTGCATCCAATTTATTGAGTAGGGTATTGGAGGCTATTTTGTAGATGACATCGCCAAAGTTGAGGATCGGTAGGATGGTCAGTTTTACGAGGGTATGTTTGGCAGCATGAGTGAAGGATGCTTTGTTGCGAAATAGGAAGCTGATTATAGATTTAACTTTGAATTGCAGATGTTTGATGCGAGTCTGGAAAGAGAGTTTAGTCTAACCAGACACCTAGGTATTTGTAGTTGTCCACATATTCTAAGTCAGAACCGTCCAGAGTAGTGATGCTGGACAGGCGGGCAGGTGCAGGCTGTGATCGGTTGAAAAGCATGCATTTAGTTTTACTTGTATTTAAGAGTAGTTGGAGGCCATGGAATGAGAGCTGTATGGCATTGAAGCTCATCTGGAGGGTTCTTAACACATTGTCCAAAGAAGGGCCAGAAGTATACAGAATGGTGTCGTCTGCGTAGAGGTGGATCAGAGACTCACCAGCAGCAAGAGCGACATCATTGATGTATACAGAGGAGAGTCAGCCCAAGAATTGAACCCTGTGGCACCCCCATAGAGACTGCCAGAGGCCCGGACAACAGGCCCTCCGATTTGACACACTGAACTCTATGAGAGAAGTAGTTGGTGAACCAGGCGAGGCAATCATTTGAGAAACCAACTCTGTGTTGTTGTTTGTGTCGCACTGCTTTGCTTTATCTTTGCCAGGTCGCAGTTGTAAATGAGAACTTGATCTCAACTGGCCTACCTGGTTAAATAAAGGTGAAATAAATAAAAAAATAACATACATTTTTTTTTAAAAAGGTGGAATTGCAGGCAAATAAAAGATCTGCCATTCTACTTACGGTAGAAAAGATCAATTATGGCATAGATTGCTACAGCTACTTGTATGAAAGGCTAAGCAGTTACAACGAAGAGGTCAGGAAAAATACATTTCTGTTATAATAAAAAAAAACAATAATTGTTTATTAAAAAGAGGACTATTAATTACTACCTTTTTTTTCTCTTTACATTCAAAATACTGGTTATTTGTCCATCCCTTGGGAGCACATTGGAATATGTACACCCTTACCCAACACAACAGAATCAGCACTTAACATTTGTGTTTCAAAGTCACTGTTAAACTATAGGATGAAGTCTGCAAGGCAGAGTCCCTGAAAAGAGGTTGGGGGACAAGCTATGCTCTCCTGAGGCTGTCGTCATTGTAGTGTTCCTTTCTCGGTTTGGGGACAGACGGGTGGATGACTGGGGTACTGTTCATCAGTGCAGCTCACTGGATCTGAATCCCTGCTGGCTGTGTGTCCTCAGGCAAAATCCTCCAGGAGTTTCAAGACATTATCTGTGTATTCATTCCTCGGGAGGCCCATCCCACTCAGCTCCACAGGCTGCAGGTCAGGGTGGGGTGGGTTGTAGGAGCAGGGACAGTACAGCTCGTTCAGAGTCAACCAGAAGGCATCAGGATCCACTTCTATTAGGCGGAGGAAGACACTACACAGAATAGAGATAGCACATAGATCAATTCAACTGAATAAAATGACAATAGAAAGCTTACTCTAAAACATAAGGTCATAAATGATATGGGATAAATCACAATATACAGACATGATAAGGAGATGGTACCAGATAAAAACAGGATTTTAATTGTACTGCTAGATTTATTATTGCAATACAAATATACCTCAGACAGGCCTCTTGCAGTTTGGGTGGCTGTCTACAGCTGAGGTAGGGCAGGCAGGATTCCGTTACAGCATCCATATCTGAGTCCCCTGCAAATACAACTCAGATATACCACATATATACCAGAAGGAAAACCAAGGAAAAGAAAAATGGGAAAATAAAAAATAAAATGGAGATACTGTTGAGGAAAAAATAAAATACTGAAATGACTTGGGAATTTCACAGCAGCCTGCCGCCATCTCCGGATTTCACACATCCTCTCCCCACTCTCAGTACCTTTCATAACCATGGCAACTCCATCACTTTGTAGTAGTCCCCTCCCCATTTCCCCGATCCCAGACACGTATTCCCTAAGCTCCTAACTGGGCTGCCATTCAAACCTCATTTCAAAATAAGCTTTCTCGCTTCTTGCTAAAGCTTTTCTTATTTGGCAATTCAACCCAGACGCAATTCAACCCAGCCTGCTCGTTGTGTCAGAAAACATTGGTGCATATTTGAAAAGATAAATGGGATTATTTCAGAACTCATTTGATCCAGTATACCTATCCCCCTCTTTTCTGTGGAATCAAGAGGTGAACACTGAAAATAAATACTGAGAGAGAGGCCAGCCCAGGTGTTTCTCTATTAGGGTAAATAAACTTAAAGCGTATCACATTGGGAGAATTTCTCTATGGCCAAGAATTGCCTTTCTGGAGATGCCCCAGCGGTGAGGTGGAGCTGATGTTTACCAGTGTGTTCTACTATTTCTGCTGCAGCAGCCTCTGTCTCTCTGTGTCTCAACTTAAACCAACTCAGCTGTATTCATCTGGGGTTGATGTGAAGGGAGGTAGCGTCTTCACAGACCAAGGACAGAAAGACCATGAATCGGCTCAGCTAGGTGAGGTGTATCCCAACGGTGGGTGTCATGCTGGCCCTGCCTTGTGTGTCTCGATATCCCTTGACTTTGGCAGCAGCAATGTCTGTCTCCCTTGGGAGCTTGGTTGGGGAAATGTACATGAACATACACCATTCAATGCAGTCTATAGGATACACCCGTGTAATTCCAAAACAGTGCAATAGTGGCTCCTAGTGGCCAAAAACGTTACCGTTTTAACATTCCCTAAATAATTATGAAAATAAAGCCTACCTAGGTCCAGATGAAGGCAGAGAGCCCCCAGGCCCTGCAGCACAGCCAGCTGTAACTTGTAGGCCAGGGTGTGGCTGTAGACTGGGCCAGCCCTGGCACTCACTGGCGCCTGTTTGGACAGCCAGGCAGTCAGCTTGGGGATCACCTCTTTAGACACCCTCTTCCTCAGGAAATCTCTGCAGGTTTCCCCCAATGTGCACAGAACCTAGAGAAATACATCATTATAAATACCAACTGTTCTAGGTGAATCATATGTATACAGTCAGGTCCGTAAATATTTGGACATTGACCAAGTTATTATTATCTACCACAGCATATTGGAGTTGAAATTAAATAATGAATATGAGCTGAAAGTGCAGACTTTCAGCTTTAATTTGAGTATTCGGGTGAATGGTGTAGGAATTACAGCACTTTCTATATGTGGTCGCCCTCTTTTTAAGGGACCCAAAGTAACTGGACAATTGGCTTCTCAGCTGTTCCATGAGCAGGTCTGTGTTATTCCCTCATTAGTTAATTTACACTCGTGTCACTACAGACACCCTGGTTCAACTCCAGGCTTATTCACAACCGGCCGTGATTGGGAGTCCCATAGGGTGGCGCACAATTGGCCCAGCGTCGTCCGGGTTTGGCCGGTGTAGGCCGTCACTGTAAATAAGAATTTGTTCTGAACTGACTTGTCTGGTTTAAATAAAAAAAGGAAGCAGATAAAAGGTCTAGAGTTGATTTCAAGAGTGGCATTTGGAATCTGTTGCTGTTAACCCTCAATATGAAGTCCAAAGAGCTGTCACTGCCAGTGAAGCAAGCCATCATTAGGCTGACAAAACAAATCCATCAGAGATAGCAAAAACATTAGGTGTGGCCAAATCAACTATTTGGGACATTCTTAAAAAGAAAGAACGCACTGGTGAGCTCAGGAACACCAAATGTCCCGGAAGACCACGGAAAACAACTGTGGTGACAGAATAATTATTTCCCTGGTGAAGAAAAACCCCTTCACAACAGTTGGCCAGATCAAGGACACCCTCCAGGAGGCAGACCTATCTGTGTCAAAGTCAACAATCAAGAGAACACTTCACTAGAGTACATACAGAGGGTTTACCACAAGATGAAAACCATTGGTAAGCCTCAAAAACAGGAAGACCAGATTAGTTTGTCAACCAACATGTAAAAAAGCCTGTACAGTTCAGGAACAACGTCCTATGGACAGATGAGACAAAGATCGACTTGTACCAGAATGATGGAAAGAGAAGAGAATGGAAAAGGGAAGGAACTGCTCATGATCCGAAGCATAACACCTCATCTGGGGTGGCAGGGTAGCCTAGTGGTTAGAGCATTGGACTAGTAACCGGAAGGTTGCAAGTTCAAACCCCTGAGCTGACAAGGTACAAATATGTCGTTCTGCCCCTGAACAGGCAGTTAGCCCACTGTTCCTAGGCTGTCATTGAAAATAAGAATTTGTTCTTAACTGACTTGCCTAGTTAAATAAAGGTTAAAAAATCTGTGAAGCATGGTGACAAAGGCAGCAGGATCAATTCTGAAGTGTTTAGGCCTATATTATCTGCTCAAATTCAGCCAAATGCTTCAAAACTCATTGGACGGTACTTCGCAGTGCAGATGGACAATGACGCAATACTTTTTTAAGACGAAGAAGTGGAATGTTCTGCAATGGCCAAGTCAATCACCTGAAGCCAATTGAGCATGTATTTCACTTGCTGAAGGAAGGCAAAACACCCCAAGAACAAGCAGGAACTGAAGACAGTAAAGGCCTAACAGAGCATCACCAGGGAAGAAACCCAGCATCTGGTGATGTTTATGGGTTTAAGACTTCAGGCAGTCATTGACTGCAAAGGATTTGCAACCAAATATTAAAACTCACAATTTAATTTATGATTATGTTAGTTTGTCAAATTACTTTTGAGCCCCTAAAATTGGGGGGCTATGTATAAAAATGTCTGTAATTCCTTAACGGTTCATACAATAATTTTGACAAAACCTTAAATTAAAGATGAAAGTCTTCACTTAAAGCACATCTTGATTATTTCCTTTCAAATCCATTGTGGTGCTGGCGTACAGAGCCAAAATTATGCAAATTGTGTCACTTTTCAAATACTTATAGACCTGACTGACAAATTAATTCCCACGTGTACTTTTTCCTAATTATGTAATCAACTATTTATTATTGAAACAGGAAATGATTATTATTTAACTGAGTGAAGGTGAGAGCAGTAGTGAAATAGACACCCTGAAGGCTCGGAGGACAGCTAATGGGTCATCAGCAGTAAGTCTGAGCAGCAGGGCAGGCCAGCAGCGGTGGGCCATGGGCAGTAGCTCATTCTCCTTCTGACTTAGCACACACACACACAGTTCCAACACATCCAGGACCTGCAACAAACCAAATCAAAAACCTGGGTCAGGACTCACAGAATTGGAGATAGTGAGCACACGTGACAGCAACATGTGGCAGAGGCTTATATTTTATTGAACTCTCTGGTCTTTAGATTTCAAGCTAAGTATCTTTGAATTCAAAAGAATCTAGAGGACTACCTTGAGTCTGAGTCTCAGGCTGGGGTCTGAGAGCAGGTGAATGCAGCGGTCCATGACGTCTTTAGCTATGGTGATGTAGGCTGGAAGCTCAACTTTCACATCAGGACCATCCATATCCTCTTCACAGTCCATGCTTGGCGGGAGCTCTGAATTCAAATAAAAATAATAATACACGTTTGAATTCAGTGCTAGAAACCCAGCGACTCATATCACTGATGGGTTCTGATGTCTGTTGCACCGTTTTCAATTGACATTTTTGAAACATGACTAACTGTCACAGCAGCACACCACAAAAAAATCGTCCCGATGCCTAAAAAGCAGTGCAATGACTCAGACCCAGCTATGAGGAAAACAGCACGAGTCAAACTTATTCAGGTCTGACACGGCACAGTAGTGTTGAGAACCTTCACCAAGCACAGCGCTAATGTTGTGCATCATTAATGTGCGAACTTTGTTTTCAGGGGAATAGTGTTGCAGTCAGAGAGAGCCCTAACTAACCTGGGTGCTCTGTGCCCTCCTCCTCTGCCCCGATGCCCACTGCCAGCTCCTTCTGTTTGTGGTAGTCCAGGAGAAACTGGCGCACATTCAGCTGGTCCTGCTCACGCCACACCTTCTTGGTTCCCAAAGCGTCACTTGTTCCCGCAACACTAGAGGGGAACCACCTCGCTGTAGTGGAAAAGCAACATGATTAAGATTGTGTTACTTAGGCTGTGTTAGCTAAAGGTTGTCACTTTGTGTCCTGCGTTTCAATTTCCTCTGAGTTCTCCAATTCAAAAGCATGCCATGACATGGTGATAACAATGTTATAAACTAGGGAAAACATTTAAGTGGATGTGGAAACTTTACCTAGAGCCTTCATAAGTGAGTGCAGCACAGTGCAGAACAGAGGGGACGTCTCGTCGTAGCTCATGTCCAGAGCCAGCAGCACGTCCTGGACTATGTCCCCCACCAGAGGCAGCAGGCTGGGGTCGGAGTGACTGAACATGACGGTGAGGACCCTGGGGGCGTGGGGGTGGACACCCAGCCTCTGGAGGTTCAAAGACACGTCGTTCAGCAGGTAATCTGCATTCTCATTGATCAGATCCTTCAGGGAGGCGTATCCACAGGCCTGGCTGATGTCCCACATGGCATCCAGCGCTGCCTGGCTGATCAACAGGGTTTCATCCCCGGCCTTCTCCAGAACCGGGTACAGTGATGTCATCAGAATGAGACGGAAGTCCATCCCCAAGGCCTGGGCGAAGCAGCCTATCCCCTCCAATTGAATGCAGATCTGCCAGATGTTGCTGTTCAGCTCGTGGATAGTGGAGCTCTTGTGGACTGCTTGGACCAACTGGAGGGGATTCCCTTTCCCTTCAACCCCATTAGATATGGAGAAGAGACTAAACTGAGTTTGCTGCTCCTGTTCCCCTCTGTCTGACTCCTCACCAATAAGGTTTGGCAGGTGCCAGTGGCTCAGGCAGATGTACTCCTCTATGATGGATTCTACTACTGCTTTCAGGTCCTCCTGAGTGGGCACTCCCTGCCTCTCCTGGCCTCCTGCCACACCGATGCCTGCTGCTCCTGTGATCACCTCATTCAGCACCATTGCAGCTTGCTTCCTGTAGACCGACGACTCCTTGTACAGATCCATGAAGTGATCTACTAGGAGATAGACGTTCCCATAGTAACCTAACACCCTGCAGATCTCCTTGAGCAGGGAGAAGATTCTTCCGTCTGTGAAGTAGAGGAAGTGCTTCCTCTGAGCATGTGCCCCATGTGGCCCGGGCCCCGTCTCCACAGTTACGGCAGAGCTCCTCTCCTCCACGATGCGTACGTCCATCACGTCTAACTCCAACACCTGCATCAGGGCCTTGGACACCCGCTGGAGGTGGGCCGCCGAGTTGAGTACCACTATCACCTTGGGGCCCAGGATTTTGAGGTAGCCCAGGAACACGTTGAGGACAAACACCTTACGCTGGTCATCAGACGTTCTCATGAGGCGCGGCAGTGAGGTGGCCAGGGAGTGGAGGTTCTCTGACAGAACGTCAGTAAAGGCCTGGTTGTTACTATCTGAGCTCTGATGCCTCTCTGCCACCTCCCTCAGGGCAGCCTCACACCTCTCCCTCACAGTGGGCTCCTCATCGTTCACAGCCCCCACCAGAGCCTCCAGGAGGGGGCCCACACACTCACCCAGGGAGGAGTTACAGTTGGCCAGGAGGTGGTCTGAGAAGTTCACCATCTCAAGCCTCACTCTCCAGTGCTGATGAGCTGAGGTGCAGGAGATTATCTTTTTTAACAGTAAGGCCAGCCTCCCAGAGGTGTCTCGCACCCAGTCCTGAGTTCTCTGCACTACCAGCTCCCATACTCTCCCCAGTTCCCACAGCTGTCTCTCCCCAGTCCCTGTGTTCTGAAGCTGGTCGTCAGCCATCACCAATCCCACTGTCTTGAACCACACCTTAATGGCCCTAACTGTGACAGCGTGTCCATGTCTCATATCGCCAGTGATCACACGGCTCACAGCGATGGTGATCCCAGGTAAGAAAGAAGCCATGGTGCTGCCTAGGATACGCCTCTCCTTCTGATCCACCAACACATGGTCCATAGAACAGTCACACTGGAGGGTCAGGGCCTGCAGGCATTTCAGAGCAGCAGCCTGCACGGAGCGGGACTTCTCCTGCTCTCCCAGTGCCAGCAGCAGCGAGATAGCAGCCCCAAGGCCAGGCAGCATGATGGGCTCAAACAGCTTGAAGACCACGTCACCATAGGCTGCATGGAGCAGAGCATCCAGGCACCTCAGTACTGCAGCTCTCAGCTCCTCGGAGGTAGGTGCTGGCTTCCCTGGGTCCGTGGGGGAGCAGAGGCAGAGGCAGAGCTCTGAGAGAAGGTCCCTCAGCGTCTCCCAGCTCCGTACACAGGTGTTCTCCAGGACATATCCCATGGCCTCGGCCACAGCCTGGATCAAGCCATCCCGCTTGGGGCCAGGGATTTTGAGGATGAAGCGGAGAGGAAAAAGGACATAGTCCTGCAGCTGCTGCAGAGTTCCATGATTTACATGCCTCAGCTGTGTGCTCAGGGTTTCCACATTGCCCACCGTGGGCTCACGAGTCAGGAGCACACAGGCTGGACGGAGGTAAGCAAAAGCAAGCTTTGGGTCATCAATCTGATGGTCCATTCTTTGAAGACAGATGTCACTCACTGAAAGAGAGAATGATGATATTGGTCATTTGATCATAAACTGTTTTGGGATGCAGTTTAGCAGTAGGCATGCTCAATGCATTACAATTATTTTGACTATCAGAATAATAGCTTAGTGGTATATCTTTCAGTTACCTAAATGTTCATCTTATAGGCCTAACTTTGGTCGTTTGCTCGTCACCCCAAAACAGAACTTTGCCTGGCCATCCTTGCTAAAGGTAACGTTAACGTTTGATAGACAGAAAGCTAGCTATCTAATGGAATGCTTAAATGCCAAAGCAAGAGTAACCTAACAAAGTAAGCCTCAAATTAGCTTACCTTTGTTAGTAAATATTTTGTGACGGACATCTGAGACGAACTCCTTTCGAGATACAGCACTGAAACTGAATGAAGACTGTCCTAGCTGGCTGTCACACCAGCGTCACTTTTCCCTGTAGCTACGTCATTATCCTGCGTCGCATAGCTGTGTTTACCATGCTTGTTTGCTAGCTTGCTTGCTTTGGTGCAGTTAATACTTGTAAATGAATTATATTTAAACATATTTTGGGGTCAAAGTTCACTTCGCTGCACTTCAATTTTTTGACCTGCAAAACTGGCTAAAGGAAACGGTACGATTGTATCTTTGTCGTTTCCCCCCCCTAGCATAGCATGATGATACTTGACCGACAGCGGTTGATTTAGCGAGCTAATTTGCATGTAATTGTATTTCGTTTAATATAGCTACACGTGACAATAATTTGATAATATTTCAAGTAATGATCTAATTTCACCAGTTACTCTGCAACGTTTTTCGAACAGATTTTGTACCGTGTGACTGTGTCGGGTGAAAGGTCAAGCGGCCATCTTTGAAGAGATCCAGAGACTTTTAGAAAGACAGCTGGCTAACGGAGTGACGGTATAGCGACATATATGTGTATTGAAACGCACATTTACTAGACTGTGAATGGATGTATTGGTAATGAACTTGCAACTAGTATCCCAGAGTAGCTAGAGAGAAAACAAAGCCAGTGAATAGGTTAGCTAACTCGCTAGGCTAACGCTATCTAGCTAGGACTTTCTAGATGGCAATTTGTAAATAGATACTATAACGTTAACTAGATTGCGAACTCATCAATGTAAAGGCGATTGCATAATTAATTGAACACGTTTTTGTAGGTAGTTAAATTAAGGAAGACTCGAGAAGCATGGACAAACAGACGTTTGGGTAGCAAACGTTAGGGGGTTTCATGCATAACATTAGCAGGTTGCATGGCTAACTGTCTGGAACTTTTGTTTTTGATGACATTGCTAGTTTCCTTAGTTAACGTCCAAGAAACAGTTGTGGGGTGAGGCATATCAAAGAAAGACCTCTCTGGGCACATCATGTCATCATTTTCTGAGTCTGCGTTGGAGAAGAAGCTTTCAGAGCTCAGCAACTCTCAGCAGAGCGTTCAGACGCTGTCTCTGTGGATCATTCATCATCGCAAACACTCATCGCTCATCGTCAAAGTATGGCACAGAGAACTGAAGAAAGGTGAGAGAACTTATGAACATTGCCACCTCGACAATATTGTCTACCACAGCTAGTTGCACACTGAAACGTTAATGTCACTTGAAGTATGCCAAACACTGTTATTTACCTTGTCTACTTTCTGTATTTGTCTTGTCTACTTTCTGTATTTGTCTTTCAGCAAAAAGCAGCAGGAAGTTGACTTTCCTTTATCTTGCCAATGATGTGATTCAAAACAGCAAGAAGAAAGGTCCAGAGTTCGCCAAAGACTTTGAGACAGTCCTTGTTGATGCTTGCTCTCATGTTGCAAGGTATGTGGTCTGGGATGATACAGTTTCAGAGCTAAACTTTTCTCTCGCACTGAAATGTTCCTTTAAGAGACTTGTGCTGCAGGCCTATGTTTTAGTATACCGTGTTTGCATTGGAGGGTTGGCCTAGCTACATCAGTAAGACATTAAACTGCTTCTAAACATTGGTAAGTGGAGTACACTGCTACTGCAGTATAACAAGACAAGAACCAAGAGTATCAAATAAGTTATTGAGTTGCTTGGCTAGGAAGAGTTGAATTTCATGATAAATCTCTCTTTTTCTTTCTCTCCCTCAGAGAGGCTGATGATGGCTGTAGAAGGCCCATGGACAGGCTGCTCACTATCTGGCAGGAGCGCAGCCTCTACAAGGTAGAGTTCATCCAGCAGCTGAAGCTCGCCATCGAAGACTCTAACAGCCCCCAACACCAACCCACAGGTACGGTCAGTTAGGTTATCACTGATGTAGCAGTACAGCTTTACTAGATGACTGACTGGTGACAGCATGTTTCGTGTGTGTGTGTGTGTGTGTGTGTGTGTGTTTGGATGTCAGAATTCCCATGCAACATCAACTTCCAATTGGTTGTTTTTGTATACATCTGTGGTATTTTTTATACAGAAGAGAAGAAGGCCCCTAAACGGACCTATCAGAAAATCCAGGAGCTGGAAGAAGAGGAAGAAGATGACGACTACAGGGGCCACATGTCCCCACAGGATTCAGACATCTCAGGGCCACAGCTGGTAGACAGAACTAACACAACTCCATATGTCTTTAGCCCATCCACCAGTACTTTGCTTATTACACTGCAATGTGACAGCTTTTCACACTAGTTGTAATTATCTCCCGACTCTCCACTAGGTGTCAGTGATCCATAGATGTCCAATGGACTCATGATTTGGAAAATTCTCGTTTTTGTACTTCGGTTGTGAATTGTGTTTTAGAAACATTCTCCATATTGGAGATTGATACCCAGAGCTTTGGTATTCACACACCCTTCACTTCTTCCCCCATCCTCCCCTCAGACGGAGGAGCTGGTCAAAGCCCTGCAGGACCTGGAGAATGCGGCCTCGGGTGATGCTGCTGTGCGCCAGAAGATTGCCTCTCTGCCACAGGAGGTGCAGGATGTGTCCCTGCTAGAGAAGATCACTGGTAAGTCCTGAGGGAGTCTTCGTGGTATCTGGAGCACAGGTGAACTTTTGTCCCCGCCCATCTCCAAACTCAATGTGTATTGTAGGCGAAGGGATTATTTTTTCAAACTTAAATTTGGTGAATTAAATAGTTTTCGATATTGTGCTTAAGGCAACATTCCACCCTGTTTGACTTGACTCACCCTGACCCTATAGATAAGGAGGCAGCTGATAAACTGTCCAAGACGGTGGATGAGGCCTGTCTACTGCTGGCTGAGTATAACGGACGTCTGGCTGCTGAGCTGGAGGACAGGAGGCAGCTGGCGCGCATGCTGACAGAGTATATCGGTAGCCAGAAGGAAGCCCTCACCGAGAGGGAGAAGAAACTGGAGGCATGTCTAAACCATCTAAATCACTGGGTTACTTGTCTCTTGTTACAAACAAGTAATTAGAATGTGGAAATATTTATGTTCCCATTATAAAATTACAGCAGCTATGTCATTTACTTGGCTTGTTTAGAAGAAGTACTCAGTGAACCCATCTGAACTGTGTACCGTTTGACATCAGTAGCGTTCTTTGTATTGCAGGAGTACAAACAGAAGCTGGCACGGGTCACACAGGTGCGCAAGGACCTCAAGTCCCACATCCAGAGCCTGCCTGACCTCTCTCTGCTGCCCAATGTGACGGGAGGTCTGGCTCCTCTACCCTCTGCTGGAGACCTGTTCTCCACCGACTGAGCTCCCTGCCATACCCTGCCTCTTGCCAGGGCACACACTGTTGCACCTGCTCTCTTGCTACTGAACCCTAGGGAGAGGCTCAGAGGGACAGTGGGAGCTTGGGGACATCCCTGGTGGGGGAGACAATGGCTGTTGACGATTCTGTTCCACCAGCTTGGACAAATTTCTCCTGTTTGTTTTTATTGTGAATGCCAGTCGAACGCCAGCTAACTGATTCTGCGTTGGAAAGAAGAGAAGTGTTGGTCATCAGCCAATCCTCATTTTTCTGCATTGTTTATGTGCTCGTATGGTGGGATGGTGGCTCACACACCCACTAGATCTTTATGAAGAGATGCATCTCATTTATTTTAATGGCTTTAAAGTTGGTTGATTTTTGTAATGTTGGGGAGGGGGGTGTTTTTCTATGTAGGTTATATTTTGGTTGTGACATTATTTCATCTTCCATTATTCCAGCTCAACACTTTTCAGGTCTGTCATCAAACATGTTTTGCATTGTCATGCATACCAATCATCAGTCAATACCGTTACAACCATGTGGTAGTTTTTCTCAATCCAATGTGAAATATTTTAGCCCTCAGACATGTGGTTGATAGAAGTTATGAGAGCAAACGTGGGGCAGATGGAGACACTGACTTACAGTCACTTAGAAACACGTGTCCATAAAATGGTCTTTGATGAGTTCTGCTCTTTCCCAGATGATTGCATCACTTGGTATAAATGTCAAACTAACTAGCAGACTGATGCTTTTCAGGGCTATGCTTTTCCACCAATTATTCAGACTTGACAGAGTAGCAGAATCTGAACTGGCTCATGGTTCATTCTGTCACCACTGCAGTCCTTCCTTCCTCAGGAGTCAATCGTTAACTCAGTTTTACGATGGTTGACAATCTGATTTCTGCAATCTCTTTAGTTTGGATTATGGATCCTGGGAGATAAGTGCTTGTCAATGTTACAGAATGCAGTAGGAGTAATAGGAGGGCATCTGCCCCAAGAAATGATGTTTTGCAGATGATGTACTAAAGCGGTAGTTTTTCAGTAAAAAAAAAAACAAATCCATGGATACAAATAAAATTGAACAATTGGGGAAAAAAAGCTGTCCAGACTGGTTTATACTCTGACTAATGTGACATTGATACATTGAGTCTGTTTATATTTTTAGGTGGACATTTTGAATCTATCGACTTCAACCAGCGTCTTCCGACAGGTGGCTTTACTTCTACACAACACTTGTCTCTGATTCAGTGCAAACAGATTTGTTGCGCTATCTGATTTAGAACAATGGACTTTCACAGCATTTACAAATGTAAAAAGGTCATTCACATTTCTGTGAAACAAATCAAATATTTGTATTTCTTGAATAATTAGAAATGCTCATCTAAGTGCTACAGCATGCAAATGTACAGATGTCATCAAATACTGCAAGGCAGTGCAATTGAAATGTGGCAAATCTTTTCTTAAAAAAATAATAATAATAATGGCATTAGTGTCGTTTGCCATTAAATGATTCATTCCTTTATCTCAATGTTCAAGTATCCCTTGATGTTGCTCAGCTTGTCACTGTCAAAATCTACCGTTAGGGTCCTGGACCCGGTGCTAGTAGGTGTGAATTCCACTGTGTACTTGGCCTCTTGTTTTGGACCCACAGTTCCAACACTGCAGGGAGAATAGAGAGAACAGGAAGGTCATGAGAGGGAAGGATACAGTGACGTGGGCAGAGAGCATAGTTTACTGGTGGGCTATATGAGAGGACCTCTAGTATTTTCCAATGTGAGAAGGATATGTGGCCTTGAAGTGAGTTTACAATCATGCCTACTACAACTGTACTTCCATATTTGGAGATTATTTGCTGACTAGTGGCTAAAAAAGCTATCAAGCTAATATTGAACAGATCCAGTGTTCCAGCACTGTTTGTATACTTCTGTATGAGGAGTTTTCCATCTGTGAGGCTGGCTCCAATCACACTGAAGAAGCAGTTCTGCAGGGGTTCTGGTAGAGGGTTCTGTAGTGAGATTTGTGCAGACAGCTTCTGGTTCACTCTGGGTTCTCCCAGGAGCTGCAGGAGAACATGTTAGACATGCTGATTATACCCTCTCCGAATACCTACACTACCGTTCAAAAGTTTGGGGTCACTTAGAAATGTCCGTGTTTATGAAAGAAAAGCTAATTTTTTGTCCATTAAAATAACATAAAATTGATCAGAAATACAGTGTAGACATTGTTAATGTTGTAAATGACTATTGTAGCTGGAAACGGCTGATTTTTAATGGAATATCTAGATGCTGGCCTTCTAGGCATAGTTCCTCTGTCCGTGTTTTTTTGCCCATCTTAATCTTTTCTTTTTATTGGCCAGTCTGAGATGTGGCTTTTTCTTTGCAACTCAGCCTAGAAGGCCAGCATCCCGGAGTCGCCTCTTCACTGTTAACGTTGAGGGTACTATTTAATGAAGCTGCCAGTTGAGGACTTGTGAGGCGTCTGCTTCTCAAACTAGACACTCTAATGTAATTGTCCTCTTGCTCAGTTCTGCACCGGGGCCTCCCACTCCAGTGTGTGCTGTTCTGTGAAGGGAGTAGTACACAGCGTTGTACGAGATCTTCAGTTTCTTGGCAATTTCTCGCATGGAATAGCCTTCATTTCTCAGAACAAGAATAGACTGATGAGTTTCCAAAGAAAGTTCTTTGATCCTGAGCATTTTGAGCCTGTAATCGAACCCACAAATGCTGATGCTTCAGATGCTCAACTACTCTAATGGCCAGTTTTATTGCTTCTTTAATCAGAACAACAGTTTTCAGCTGTGCTAACATAATTGCGAAAGGGTTTTCTAATGATCAATTAGCCTTTTAAAATGATTAACATAGATTAGCTAACACAACGTGCCATTGGAACACAGGAGTGATGGTTGCTGATAATGGGCCTCTACACCTATGTAGATATTTTATAAAAAATCAGCCGTTTCCAGCTACAATAGTCATTTACAACATTAACAATGTCTACACTGTATTTCTGATCAATTTGATGTTATTTTAATGGACACTTTTTTTTGCTTTTCTTTCAAAAAGAAGGACATTTCAAAGTGACCCCAAACTTTTGAACGGTAGTGTAAATATTACACTAAAAGTAATCAACTTTATCTGAGGAAAGGAAACATTTTGAATGATTTGATTTAACATCCTAATTTCTACAAAGAATTGGTAAAGAAAATAACCAATACCTTAATGGCTATATCTGGGTTCTCCAGCACAATGGTCCTCTTTGCCTTGTGGAATTCCCTGGGACTTGATTCGATGACAATGAGAACCAATTGAATCAGCCTATCTGACGTTATGGTGTCACCATAGTCAACATACTCCAGTCTTAGGGGAAGGCGCTTCTCTACAGATCAGAAGACAGCAGGGTCAGGAAAACATATACATTCCATGTTTCTGGCTAATACTGTAGATGACACGAAGTAAAACGAATGAACCCTGACCTTTTCCAGTGGGAACCTCCATGGTTAAGTCTTCAATAAATCCACAATTGGCACCTGGTTTGCCATCATAGGACACAATTCGGGCATAAAACATAACACGACACGTCTTGTCAGCCTCTGTGTTGTTTGTGACGACTGCAAACACATCAAAATCTGCCCCAATGTCCATGTCAGGGGACACCTTGATCTTCACCTTCAGGCCTGGTTCCTCTCCTTTCTGCTGGAGCTCATGGTGATGCTTGGCTCTCTCAAAGACCTCTCTCTCCTGCAAAGAACCTGAAAGCCACCAGAAGTTATAACGCAGCTCTAGCCCAGATTTACAAAGACTAGTCTGATTTTATGTGTCCTGCAGACATGTGACCTACCTTCAGGGTGCTTGTATAGGTGTGTGATGTCGTGCCTCTCGTCACTGCCCACAGCCTTGGTGCTAATAAAGTGCCCCACATCTATGGACGATCCCCCCATCTTTACCATCCTACCATTGGTCAGCTTCACATACTCGACCACGTCAGCGTTGACCTCAGCAAACACAAAAGGGGCGTCGTACTTCAGATTTAGTTCCCCCTCTTTAATGGCTTTCAGAGGGACAGGGCCACAGCAGAACACTCCTGTCAGATAGAATAACCAAGGACATGGAGTGGGTTGTTGTACTGCAATTGTTGTGAGAGTGTACATGCCAGACAAAGTAACACATCATAAAACGTTTCCCTTTCAACAATTGTCTCTGGATATCTCTGAAGATAGGCCTACATCAGACTACCATGCATCTTAACTGGTTGCACCTTGCATTAAATGAGTTGAGGTAGATAGTGTGACAAGTGACCTAGATACTCCCAGCTGAGTGGATTAATATCTAGTAACAGGCATATCACACAGATATTATTGCATTCTAAGACACCTAAGAGGCCTGTGTCTAGAGTGTGAGTTAATTCATTACTTGCTTTGGCCATGATAATAGTGCCAGCTTAATCTATGAAGCATTTTCATGCACACAGTGGTGTCTGACTTGAAATATAACTTTTGTGCGTTAACATTTGCAGGGTCACCTTCACTCTTTTCTTGTGGTGTGGGGTCACTTGCTTGCCAGCCATCATAGCCTGCATCAAGATCAGGACGAGCCATCCAATTATCCACCCACACGTGGAAGTTCCTGAAACAAAGTGTATAATACGGGTACATTGTAACATTGTTTCACAATCATGTAGAGCATTTTTGTTTCAGCAGCACTTAGAGAGTTTTATTCTCACCATACGGAATCATCAGATATATCATTCCCATCCTCATCATACAGGAACTCAATCAGTAGGTTGCTGTTCGTGTCATGAGCGGATCCAAAGTTAGTAACCACTCGACACGGGATACCCAGAGCACGAGAAACTTGTGGACAGAAGAAGTCACACATCAGCACCTTCCTATCACTTGGCACATAAAGAAAGGCACTGAAGGTATTACAAGTAGCTGCAGATTACAGTCCTGACAGTTTCCATTGAAGCTATGCACTATAAATAATCTTGTTAAAGGGCTTGCCTCATGACCAGACAAAATATGTATTCTAGTACTTGCAGCTTCAAGCCAAATATATACATTCACTATTTTATGTACAGTACCAGTCAAAAGTTTGGACACACCTACTCATTCAAGGGTTTTTATTTATTTTTGCTATTTTCTACACTGTAGAATAATAGTGAAGGCATCAAAACTATGAAATAACACATATGGAATTATGTAGTAACCAAAAAAGTGTGAAACAAATCAAAATATATTTTAGATTCTTCAAAGTAGCTACCTTTTACCTTGATGACAGCTTTGCACACTCTGAACAAAGTTATTTGGCTTTTACCTGTGCATGCTACTGCAGCAAACACCCAACACTGGCCATAGCGAACCCTCTGGCAGCAGTTATCAGCCCACTGATGTAGTATGGCAACACTGTCTGTCCAGTGAGAGGGTCTTACGCCATCATCATAGTCACCTGACCAGTTCCCCACTAGCACACCTTTGTCATCATTACTGTTGATCTGACACACAAGGATAAAATCATTACTTTCTTATATTGATGTATTGCAGTCAATAGTGCCTGATGTTTAGTCTGAGCACAGCCACATCCTGGTACTTCAGTGCTCACACTTACCATGGCACTGATCACCCTAGTCACATAAACTGGGTTTCTCCTTCCAGAACAGTCTGCATCGGCATCTGACGAGTATTTAGGATTCTCATCCAGGAGTTTCAGACAGATGTCCAGCATCCCAGGCTCAAACTACAGAGGGAGAACCGGAAGACAGGGATAAATATACATTCATCCTGGCTTGTCATACTGTACATAGTTCAACTAATTCAAATTCCAATTATGCATGCTACATGTGCATTATATAATGTATTATTCTGTGGAAGCACCACAACATACCTGGCCAAATGTCCATGGGGAGGCTTTGATTCGTTTTGTTGTGCCTTTGTAGATGAGACCAGCCTGGGATAACACATACTCCTGCCTATCTCTCTCTTCCTCCATGTATACTGCATCCTCTGTAGCCAAGAAAAATAGACAAGCAGATTACAGACGAGATCTATTACAGAGCTCCCTGGTCTAATGACAGTGCAACGAAACACTCTGACTTACTGGCACACCAGGGATTGAACAGCAGTACAAACTCCCCCAGTTTGACCTTCTGGCCCTGGTCCAAGGTCAAGGAGTACAGTCCAATGGGGACATCAGGAGGGGAGGACACAGACAGAGAGACTACATTCCCAGGGGGACTATTAGTGGACACACTCCAGGCTGTCTTTAATGCAGAGTCAGTCAGACTGAAGGTAGACTTGGTGCCTGATTGCTCTTTAGGTAACGGCCCTGTTGAAAGACATCAATTAGAATTATGCCTTTAGGACAAGTCACCTGTAGACACTGAGGAAAAGAGAAACCGAAGAGATGATTCGCCTCGATGCCGTAGACATTCAGTAGGGTCTGAAATTATTGATACTTGCGTCATTCCACCTCAAAAAGCACAAGAAAAATAATTTTGACAGATAGTTGGAGAATCCTTGCTTGAAAATTCAGTATTTTGTCAGCAAAACTGTATGTATGTGAATTTACATTAATGTATATGAATTTACATTTACAGTGGGGTCCAACATTTTTGACACCCTTCTTAAAGATGAGCAAAAATGATATAATAAATCATACAAATACTGAGCTGTATTGTATGCTAAAATAAATTGGGAAATTTAATGATTTTATACTAAGACTGCTGAGAGAATTGCTGAAAGAGATTTTGTTTAACATTATATAGATTTTTCTCAAAAAGGTAGGTGTAAAAATGATTGACACCCTAGTTTTCAATCCCTTTCAATACCTCACCTTGCGGGGATAACGACACTGAGCCTGTTTCTAAATTGTTTTATGAGTTGGAGAACACATTGGGAAGGTTTGAGGACTTCAACTGAATCCTTTAGGACTTTATTACAGAATCTTTCCAGATCCTTGATATCCTTCGTCTGTACTTATGGACGGCCCTCTTCAATTCAAACCAAAGGTGTTCAATAGGTTTCAAGTCCGGAGACTGAGATGGCCATTGCTAATTGTAATATGAATCCTATAAATTAAAATGGCCAACTTGAAATATTTGAAGGATTTATTATATCATTTTTGCTCATCTTTATCAAGGGTGTCAATAATTTCAGACCCCACTCTAAATGTACATTCATAGACATACAGCTTTGCTGCCAAAATACTGAATGTTCCAATCCTAATGAGGTCTTTGTATCGTGTCCACAGTACTGTACCTATCTCTACTATGAGCCTGAAGGTGCTGACGCCTGCTTCGAACTGACTCCCAGATCTGAGGTGCAAAGTGATGGTGAAGGGCAGGCCCCTTCTAACTATCAGCCGGTCAATCCCATTCTGGTCAGTGTGGTGAGTAGTATTGTTGATCCTACTCTCCAAATCACATCGTTCTATATCCAAGGCTGTGAAATAAGTCAATTAAAAACACATTTCAATCTCATCAAGGCCATTTTCCTCAGTAATAATGTATAGTATAACAGGTAAAAATGTGGATTACTAACAAGCAGTGATTTGTATTCCTTTCAAACTCTTATATTACTTATTAATCTATGTTAATCAGCAACAGGTTACCAAATGTCAAGCTTATTTTCTGCTGATGGTATTTCTTAGCCAAAATATGTAATTTCAATTGTTTAACAACCTGTCCACCAACCTGTCAAACTTGGAGAGCTTCCATGAGTAAAACACAGACAAAGACTTTGAAGAACCACCGTACATTTTGATTTATCTATACAAGATAGATACACACTAAAGAAACGTTGTTATTTTACCTTGATCCATTACTTTAGATAATGCTGGGTGTTCCTGGTTGGGCCGTTAGAACGCATGCTTTATGATGTCCTGGCTGTAATGTCAGCCCAGGGATATTTGTAGCATGTGTAATATGACCAGAGTTGTCTGTCAGGCCACATCCCCCTTGAAGCTGTTTTAGTCACGTTGTTCCTTCCCCAAAATTATTAAATGTGGCTTGCATTACATAAAGATGGAATTGTGAACTGTAGGTTTGTAAATTCAGTCTATGGTATAGCTTGCTATACGTAACAATGACTCACACAGACCTGACACTTGCATGGAGTTCTATAAATACTTTACAACAGTGTTCTACTAATCTTCAGATAAAATAACAACAAACACATTTTTACATAAACCTTTTATGTCATTATTGTTCTTTGTAACATATATTAATATCATAGACAGAGGTTATAATTAAATGACAACCCACATTTAAAAAAATAATATCTCAATGCCTCATTTTTATACTCATGTTCTGTGCACTGACATTGCAGTGAACCCATGTTTGACTTTTCAGGACAGTGTAGGGGAGCTGGTAGAGGAGCGTTCAGTTCAGCAGGGTAGCCTACACCACTGGTTCCCAACTCTGGTCCTGGAATACCAACAACAGCACACATTTGTGTTGTAGCCCCGGACAAACATACAGTAACTGATTCAACTCATTGAGGGCCTGATGATAGGTTGACAAGCTAAATCAGGTGTGCTACAATAAAAATGTCTGCTGTTCGAGGTACTGGAGGACCGGAGTTGGGAACCACTTGCCTACACAACAGTGTTGTTAATTATCTGATACAGACAGTTTAACCGATAGCTGACCAAAAGGACTATGCTCGGTCAGTCAGGTCACAAGGTTTAGTCATGACCTATAACCTTTTGAGATGGCAAGTTTCATTTTCCAGTGAAGGAAGTTGTTCCCATTTCTTCTAATTGCACAACATAAGGGTGGGCTGCAGTTCAAACTAGCTGCTGGAGAAATACAGGCAAAAGTCCTCAGTTGTCTACAAAAAATGGCATTGATCCTACAATAAATAGCTTTGCAGTGAGAATCATTGCATTGAGCAGGATATAAAAAACATTTTTTTTTAAAAGAAAAAGGGAAATGTGGACAATGAACAAAAGTAACATTGGTAACAGTGGATTCATAGAATGTCACACCATATTGACATTTAAAAAAGAAGCAAAGTAGCTCATTCATTTTTCTAATAAAAGAAAAGAAAGAAGTCAATAATGTACATATTTTATAATGACAGTAATTGTAAAATAAAATGTTGACTGAACCGGATAATAGTCAGTCAGAAATTGGTGGCTTCTGATGATGCCAGACAGACCCTTACAGTTAGTGGTGTTCGCACTTTCCAGAGATTATATTCACAGAGCTTTCTGTCCAAATGGAAAAATTAGATTAAGACCGGGGTTCAATCTGATCGCAATTTCTCCGCAATGCACGTTTTAAAAGCAATATTCCCGTGTTCACAGAGACCACATTCACGGTAAATGCTGCATATGATGGCTCAATCCGAAATGACCTTAAATGGTGCATTGTCCAAATCTGCGACTGGATTGAATCCCGGCCTATGTATGTTGCTGCTTCTCTTCCCACCTGTCAATGGGCTTATTTTGACCCTGGATAATTGATCCCAAATCTATTTACCTGTCTGGGCAGCAAATCATGTCTAAGCATGCCACTGACAAGTTGCCCTGAACCTGCAGAGAATACTGATGGGGACAAGACTGTTGTTTCTTTCGCCAGTTGTTTGACAATATCTACATTGTTATTATAAACCGTGTCAAAAATCTGTAAAAATGTGGTAATCAAGAGAGTAAACATCACATGGGAAGGATGTGTCAGTTCCAAAGAAATTTGCAACATTGAAATTCATAGCTGAGATATCAAACATATTACAAGAAAAAGGAAGTCAGTTCTATGAGCCAATGATGTCAAACGCATAGTCATTCAGTTAAAGCAGTAGCTGATAAAGAAGTGGTTGTTCAAGTAGTATTATCAGATGAATGGATACCCTTTAAGCTAACCACAGTTCATCAGGTGTTCATTTTTCATGATATTTCAGCTAGAATATTCCAGATACAGTAGCTCTTTAAAAACAAAAGTGGCTTTCTCTCCAGTGCTTGTCAACTAGAGGTCTTAGTTACCGTATCTGTTATCACAAGCGTTTTTAATTCAAACCTTCTTCATGCCAGGATGGTCAGCTTGACTGCACTCCATCATCACTCCTCAGAGATCCACAGGACGGTCACAGTAGGCTGCACCATCAATCTGACTGCATGAAACCATCAGGAAGAAAGTCAATCCCATAATAAGTTAAATGACTACATTGCACATCTATGCCCCGTACATGGCAATGAAAAGTACTGTATTTGGTTTCAACTCACCCGTTGAATCCACAGGTTAAACTTCTGTTGATTTCCTATAGCAACCACTTCTTTGCCCTGTGAAGAAAGTACTGGCCGTCGGTTTTCTTTGATCTTCATAGAGATGGAATATACAAAATGTAACTAAATTCAAACATTTGAAAATGTGCAGTGTAATTTTTATGAAGGTTTACAATTAGATCCAATTACTGGCTTGATCACATCATTTCACCACACCTTTTGCAGGCTCTGAGGAGCAGCCAGCACTGGTGGTTTGGGAGAGATGGAGGGCTTCTTCCTGATGGTAGCAGGTGAGCTGTTCTTTCTGAGGCTGGGTGCTGCTGTTCTCTGGCTGACATGGGACTGGGAACTCTGGGACGTGACAGATGACGAGTCCTCCATCTCTCCACCAATAGCAAAGAGGCAGCTGCGTTCCGAGCTTATGAACACACTGGTACTCTCACCTGACGAATCTGTGCAGCCCACTAGAATATCAACAGAAAGGTATGTAGATATGGCATCAATCAGGTTTAGACACATGCTTGCACATACAGTGCCTTGCAAAAGTATTCATCCCCTTGGTGTTTTTCCTATTTTGTTGTATTACAACCTGTAATTTAAATATATTTGGATTTCATGTAATGGACATACACAAAATAGTTCAAATTGATGAAGTGAAATAAAATAAAAAACAAATAAATAAATAAAAACGGAAAACTGGTGAGTGCATATGTATTCACCCCCTTTGCTATGAAGCCCCTAAATAAGATCTGGTGCAACCAATTACCTTCAGAAGTCACATAATTTGTTAAATAAAGTCCACCTGTGTCCAATCTAAGTGTCACATGATCTGTCACATGATCTCAGTATATATACAGCTGTTCTAAAAAGCCCAGTGTCTGCAAAACCACCAAGTAAGGGGCACCACCAAGCAAGTGGCACCATGAAGATCAAGGAGCATTCCAAACAGGCCAGGGACAAAGTTGTGGAGAAGTACAGATCAGGGTTGGCTTATAAAAAAAAATCTGATACTTTGAGCATCCCACGGAGCACCAGTAAATCCATTATAAAAAAATGGAGAGAATATGGCACCACAACAAACCTGCCAAGAGAGGGCCGCCCACCAAAACTCATAGACCAGGCAAGGAGGGCATTAATCAGAGAGGCAACAAAGAGACCAAAGGTAGCCCTGAAAGAGCTGCAAAGCTCCACAGCGGAGATTGGAGTATCTGTACATAGAGGACCACTTTAAGCCGTACACTCCACAGAGCTGGGCTTTACAGAAGAGTGTCCAGAGAAAAAGCCATTGTTTAAAGAAGAAAATAAGCATACATGTTTGGTGTTTGCCAAAAGGCATGTGGGAGACTCCCCAAACATATGGAAGAAGGTACTCTGGTCTGATGATGAGACTAAAATTGAGATTTTTGGCCATCAAGGAAAACGCTATGTCTGGCGCAAACCCAACACTTCTCATCATCCCGAGAACCATCCCGAGAACCATCCCCACAGTGAAGCATAGTGGTAGCAGCATCATGCTGTGGGGATGTTTTTCATCGGCAGGGACTTGGAAACTGGTCAGAATTGAAGGAATGATGGATGGCGCTAAATACAGGGAAATTCTTGAGGGAAACCTGTTTCAGTCTTCCAGAGATTTGAGACTGGGACAGAGGTTCACCTTCCAGCAGCAGAATGACCCTAAGCATACTGCTAAAGCAGCACTCGAGTGGTTTAAGGGGAAACATTTAAATGTATTGGAATGGCCTAGTCAAAGCACAGACCTCAATCCAATTGAGAATCTGTGGTATGACTTAAGGATTGCTGTACACCAGCATAACCCATCCAACTTGAAGGAGCTGGAGTAGTGTTGCCTTGAAGAATGGGCAAAAATCCCAGTGGCTAGATGTGCCAAGCTTATAGAGACATACCCCAAGAGACTTGCAACTATAATTTATGTTATGCACTCTCAAGTTTTCAATTTTTTTGTCTTATTTCTTGTGCTACAAGAAAAAATATTTAGCATCTTCAAAGTGGTAGGCATGTTGTGTAAATCAAATGATACAAATCTTAATTCCAGGTTATAAGGCAACACAATAGGAAAAATTACAAGGTGGGTGAATACTTTCGCAAGCCACTGTATCAAGAGTAAAGTACTGTATGTCTGTTCATTTTAGTCTGTAGTCATCATGTACCATCCAAGAACAAGAAAACTCACTGAGATGAAGGTTTTGTTTCTGGTGATTATGATGATTACTGAGGTCCTCTTCAGTCACAGTCGCCGGGAAAGAATGAACAATATGACTGGCCTCCCCACCTTGTGTCTGGTTGCCAGGGTAACCAACCGGAGGTAAAGAACCTCGCCCAGAGGAGGAAGATGAGTGGCTGCAGGAGGTAGAGGCACTACTGCCTGAACCAATGGAGTTGGGCCGGAGATATTCAATATCTGTTTGTAGACAAGACGGCACCGGGGCTGACAAAAGAAAGAGACAATTCAGTTAGTGAGTACATTATGCATTTGTGTTGTTAGTTCATGTGTATGGGACTTGGCTGTGGACTTTATACAGTACCTCTTCCTAGCAGGACACAGTTGACAGCCCTGTCACAGATTGCTGCCTCACTAGGCTGGATGTCCATGAAAGGTTTCCTCCCCATCCCATTGAACACCCTCTCCTGCATCCGCAGGTCTACAACACACCAAACACACTCTAAAACATTTGACCAAAACATCAATAAGATGTATTTGTTCACAACTGCTCCCCCCAAAGAAAACATATCAATAATTACAGACACAGAGGTCGGCTTGAGGAACAAACAAATAAAGTCTATGACTTAAAAATCACATTTGAAGTAGACAGTTGATAAAAACCCATGTATAGCGATTGACAGGGCATATACAGAATGGAGGATTAACCTCTGCTGTAGGCAGCTTGTTCCCAGAGAATCTGCTCCAGGTCTCTGGTCCAAGACCTCTTCACCTCTGCCCTGTCAGCCTTCAGAGTGTACGTGTCCTGGGACTTCCTCCTACGGATCCAGATCTCAAAACACAGACCACTCTCTCCAGAGTTATGTGTCATCCCGATATCAGACGTCTAGACAGAAACAGAAGTGAAAGAAAGACTAAAGAAAGAAAGACTAAATAAACATGGCTTTCTGTTAGCAATTTCAACATAAGGGCTGGATGATTTGGTCTTTGTTTCGCAAACATAAAGGCCGATAAGATTGCATTATTTTTGTTGAACAATGAAAACAACACAAAATATTTACGGTTGTTCATGTAAAAAATGTCTTTATATTGTTTACACACTTTGAAAGACTGTTTGTAGATGTACACATCATTGCCCACATCTGTCTTCTTGGTCTTGCTGAATAGAATGAGATCCTGGAAGAGGAAGATATGGCGGAAGCACTTCTTCTTTCTGAAGAACACGATGAACTCATCCTGGCGAATCAGCTGGCCCTGCTCCTTCAGATTCACCTGGAGGGAGAGGAGTGGAGAGAAAAACATCCGTGTTTTTCCTGAAAATCCTTGATACTGTTTACACAGTAATAGGTGATCATTTTCCCTTTATAGCCCACATTTCCCTCACATTTAGACAGCTGTTCATAAGTTACACATTATTTTGGAGGTTGTGATGATTTGGTTGGTAAACTTACGTCACAGTCCTGGATGGCGTCCATGGTGAGGAGGTCGTTGCCATGGCGCATCTGGAAGCGGATCACATCGGCTGCAGCCTGGAGCTCTTCCCTGTCCCTGTCTCTCTGAGGCCCACATACCCCCAGCATGTCCTGCAGCAGCAGGCTGTACTTACTGATCCTCTGGATGGGCCTCAGCAGGTAGGAGGACAGGTCCATTTGGTCCCCCAGCTCCTGCTGTTTCCTCTGGAGTGGGAGGAGATGGCACAGAGAATTGGTCACCGGAGGGATGGAGAGAGCATTGATGGGAATTGACCATTGATCTTTGACATTGAGCATTGATGGGAGTGCCTCACCTTGAAGATGTCATGGCGATGGTGAAGGATTAAGGCATCTGACTGAGGCTTGTTCTTACTGTAGAGAGCATAAAGGCCTAAACTTTCTCTCTGCATATAGGGGGGGGGGAGAGTTTACAGTCACAACAGGAATATTCTAGGTATCAACTTCAGTAGCAAATTCAACAAATCAACAGAGTTATAGAACTCAAGCTTAACATGTAGAAAATGTGAATTAAGAGACACGAGCAGGTGAACTGTAACTCACGTGTCTCAGAAAGCAACGAGCCACTCCTAAGGGTTCTGTCTGACAGGCCTCCAGCTCCCTGAGGAAGAAATGGCCGTGGAAGTCATACAGCTTCTCCAGGTTTCCAAATATCACTCCACGTTTGCCCCGCAGGTCCTGGGGCACGTCAGTCCTCTCCAGTAGGGGGAGGTAATGCATCAGGATGTAGCCCAGGGAACGCACATACTCCCTTTCTGTTAACAGCAGCTCCTCCATGATCCTCTGCAGCTTCCTACAGAGATATAAAGTTACACCAACAACACAGTCAAACACAAGCTCTCATGTTCAGTCCTCTGAAAAAATAATACATGTCTGTAATGTACCTGTGCCACGTCAGTGCAAGCTTAGAGACAGAAAAGGCAAAAAAGGATAAAAATATATTGAGTCGTTCTAAGGTGAAGGTCTTGCTCAATTAGTAACTCACATAACACTGCCAGCGTTCTCCTCTGGACTTGCCAGAGATGTTGTTCCCTCACACCTTCTCACTGATGAGCTAGTATTCCTTGAAGAGGCCTTCTCTGCTCCTTCTTGGCCACTACAGGACTCTGCTGAGCAGAAGCTACCATGCCGTGAGATCTGAAACTTCTGAGCAGCCTGCAGGATCCGGCAGGAGGGTTGCCCGTGGGAGCAGGACGGTGTTTGGACCCGAGCCTCAGACTGACTGGACATGGCAGTTGCACACGAGTCCTCACTCATGGACCGGCCCAGGCCCCCGCGTTTCCACGGGAACCACTCACAGCCCACCGTCTGTGAGTCTGCAAGGGTGGCGGCCTCTCTTCTCCTCCCTCGACAGGCCTCTCTCCTGCTGGGCTCCCTCTCCGCTCTCCTAATGGATTTGATACGGGGAGAGGCCAGCACGGTGGTGGCCTTTGACCCTTTACAAGGTCTGTTATTCTGAGGCTTGAAGTTGATATTACAGCAGGTCACAGAGTTGTTCCTGCTCTCCAAGATCCCATGATACCTTTCCACCATAGAGCCTGTTGGGGGATTGTACCAGTGTGGTGGACCAGGTCTGGGCAGTAACAGAGCTCTATCATGATGAGTCACTGTCTGAGCTGTGGCCTGATCCTCACCATGTCTATGTTGTTCATACCAGGAGCCTGTGTTCCGAAAGGCCCTCTCCACATCCTGTAGTCTCTCCTCCAGTTGCTGCCTGACCTCCTGACACTTGAGCCAGGCTACATTCCACACCCGCATGCCCCTGGAGCCCCTCAGAGCACACGCCTGGGCCTTCACCTCCTGGAAGCGATCTGGGGAGAACTGGACAAAGCTCTCCTGGTACATCTGGAGTGTAGAGATATCATCCGTCTCTGGGTGTCTGCCAACCTGTTCCTGGCCCAGGTATTGTCTGCAGTCTTTGGCCAGTTCAGTAGCCTGGAAGAAAGAGGCAGAATACCTATTCAAAAACCTGAAAGAGGCATTGAGAGGCGATAGTCATTTAAGCTTCATTACTTTTTCCTATATTCCTACAACATGTCAACATCAATATGATATGCTATAAATGAGATGTAAACAGCAATTGTGGAAAAATCCATCCCACCAACCTGTTCACAGAAGCTGCAAACAGAGACCATAGTCTCCAGCTCCCTGGAGCACCTCTCTGCCCGTGAGAGGGAGTCAGCCAGGCCAGACTTGAAAGTGCACACCATGGTCCTGAACACCTCAGTCTCAGGGTATGGAGATGGGCCCTGGATCTTCTCTGCCTCTGTCACCAGGACCAAAGCCTGGTGCTTCTGCTCCTAAAAGATAGTAACAGACAAATTAAACCAAAAAATGACTTTCATAAGCACTTCCATTCCCCCTTGTCCAAGAAGATTCCAATGAAACAAGTGTGAAACAGTGTCAACACCTTGCCGTGGTGTGGTGGAGAGAGAATGAATGGAGAAAGCCGGACTTACATTGGCTTCAGAGAGGAATGCTCTGAAACTCTGGAGAGTATGTGCAACCTTTTCTCTGGAGTCCTCCACTGATTCTGCCTCCAGCAACCGCCGTTCCCCTTCGGCATCAAACCATTCCCTGATCTACATGAGGAGGAGGATTCTAAAAATGTTATACCCCAAAACATGGCGTAGTCATATAGTCAGTGAGTTATCATCATGCAATCGTTCTTACAAGAACAGCCCCTGGATGACCCTTACATAACAGGTATACAGTATGTACTGTATATGAGGAGACTCTGAATGTACCTTAGAGAAGTGGCCCTCCATTTCTCTGAGTTGGAGTAGGTATTCAAGGTGCTCCAGGGACATGTTGGATCTTTGCACCAGCATGTGGGCTTGCTCCTCTACATGGTTGTACATATAGGTCACAGAGTCTACAGCATCACTGTACAGAGAGGTCAGAGGTCAAGGGAATAATACATTGATAATCATTTTGTGAAGGAGCCTCTCAATTGGCCCAGCCATACTAAACAGTGAAAGGTAGTGGTCTCCCGAGTGGCGCAGCGGTCTAAGACACTGCATCTCAGTGCAAGAGGTGTCACTACAGTCCCTGGTTCGAATCCAGGCTGTATCACATCCGGCAGTGATTGGGAGTCCCATAGGGCGGCACACAATTGGCCCAGCGTCGTCCGGGTTTGGCCGCGGTAGGCCGTCATTGTAAATAAGAATTTGTTCTTAACTGACTTGCCCAGTTAAATAAAGGTTCAATAAGAATAAAATGTATACCTGTAATCCTCACAGTGAGAGTATCTGAGGTCACTCTCCCTCCTCAGCCTGGCCAGCATGGCTCCGCCCTCCCTTTGCAGAGCGACCAACCGGCTGTCCTCCAGAACATCCTTCATCAGCGTTCTCTGTTCTAGAATACACCTCTGTACATCCTGCCACACATGGAGAGAAGGGTTTCAGGATAAACCAACATGTTTTCAGTAATACAGTGTCGTCAAAGTCAAGGTCATTACCTGCACTTTGTCAATCTTACGACCTCCCTCTAGTTTTCTGATGGCCTTCAGTAGCAAACCTGAAGCCTCCTGGAGATCTGACATGAAGGGATGAAGTTTCTGAAAGACAAATGTACTGTTTATCAGACATCAAAACAACAAACAAGAGTTCTCTAGTGTCTGTCATTTGCTCTAACTGTCCCACCTGATGGAGCTGCAGCAGGTCCTGGTGGCTGTAGGGCAAGGTGCCCTCTAGGGGTCTAACTGATGGAGCTGCAGTCAGTCCTGGTGGCTGTAGGACAGGGTGTCCTCTAGGGGCCTACCTGATGGAGCTGCAGCCAGTCCTGGTGGCTGTAGGGCAGGGTGCCCTCTAGGCCGTAGGTCAATTGGCTCCCCTCCACCAGCTTGTGCAACGCCTTCAGTGATGTCACTACATCAATCTGTCAGTGACAGTCAGTGACATCAGACAGCAATTCTCCCAGAATAAATTACAGTAACTGTTCATGAAATGATAAGCCTGATGGAAATCATTAGAGGAAACACTTGGTTCAGATCTGACCTGTTGTCCAGGACATTTCTCTGGGCGATGGCTGCTCTCTTTCTCCACCAGGATAAGGACACTGTGTACTGCATGGGGAATTTGCTCCTGTAACATTCTCAAAATATGAGACCTCACAGCAATAAATAGTTATCCGTAAATGCATTAGCTTATACCTGTAGCAGTGGAGGCTGCTAAAGGGAGGATGGCTCATAATAATGGGTGGAACAGAGGGAATGGAATGGGATCAAACCATGTGTTTGATGTATTTGATACCATTCCACCCATTCCGCTCCAGCCATTACCATGAGCCTGTCCTCCCCAATTAAGGTGCCACCAACCTCCTGTGACCTGCAGGTAAAGCTGAGCACAAGTCAGGGGAGTGAAGAAAATAATAAACAGAGGGAAAAGTTTAGTTGAGTTCAGTATAATATTTAGCAAGTTGCTATCCTCTTGATGTGATTTTGTGTAGTGCAGATCCCAATATGACCAGGAAGATGTCAAGTCTTTCTTACCTGAAGCATCAGCAAGGCCTTATTGAACTGTGATGGGGGTGGATTCTGCCGAGCATCAATAACTAGTGTCAGTCCAAGTTCTCTTAGTTCTCTCCTAGAAAATATGAAGATGAAAACAATTAATTATTTTTGTTTTTTTATTTTATTTAACCTTTTTTTTACCAAGTAAAACCCATTGAGGCTAAAAACCTCTGTAGCCTGAACCACAATGCACAATGCATATATACCTGATTACAGAGTGGAGGTAGAGCAGCAGTTTGCAGAGTTCCAGACTAGACACTGAAGGAGATCTCCATCCTTCATGGTCTCCGTACACCTCAACCACCAACCGACCTGTCCTGTCTCTGCCACCTAAATATGGGAGAGGGGAACATGAGGATCTTTCACTGAACGGAGATGTCATCCACCTCTGTCTCTAAGGCAAACCATGTAAGGGGGTTTCCATACCAGTAAGACATGCTATTCCCATCTGGAGGGGGTGAGTGCTGGGTTCCTCTGTGTCTGGTGGCTGGACCTTAGACCTGGAAACAGCATAGTGACCCGGAGGCTGCTGGATTGTCTCAGGGAGAGGGGCCGGTGGAGGGGTCTGTTGTCCGTTTCTAACAGGCATGGAGGGTTGGCGAGCCTGGGAGACATCTTTAGAGAGGAAGGATGATACAGAGGGATGTAATAAATCAAATCAAAGTTTATTTGTCACATGTGCCGAATACAACAGGCGTAGACTTTACAGTGAAATGCTGACTTACAAGCCCTTAACCAACAATGCAGTTTTAAGAAAAATAAGTGTTATAAAGAAAACATTTTCATCCAGTACGAGGTGAGTGATCGCTGTCCTGATTTCCAGAAGCTCTTTTCAGTCAAAAGATACAGTAGCAGAAACATTATGTACAAAATAAGTTACAAATAACGCGAAAAAACACACACAATAGCACTTAAGAACCTGTAAAATGGCAGCCTTCTCCTCCGGCGCCATTCATTTTTTAATCAATTGTGTTTAAAAAAAATCACCTTTATATATTACAGAATAAGAAACATATTTCATGCTGCAGATCTCTTACCTTTGGGCAGTCTCCGCCTGTTCATCTTTGGGGAAACCAGTCCAAAAGCTGTGGCGTTTTTACATTGCACTACATGTAAGCTGGGAATCTTCTCTGCAGACGAGACGATTTCCCTCCTAATTTTTCTTCCTTGTATCACTACTTCACACTTCTCTGATGTGTCCACAACAGTGGTCGACAGAGAAGAGGGACATTTCCCATCGTTCTCTATAGTGTCACTCAGGCCTTGTAAAACTCCACTGGATATAGTGTTACTTTCTCCAGACTCCCTACAGGTAACAGTGCTAACAGGGGGAATCTGGTCATGATGTCCTGGGTCTGGATGGCAGCACTGCTGGGAGACACCAGGACATAGTTCTTTGCTCTCTAGTCCCAGTCTCCCCTCACATGGACTAGCCTCCTCCAGAACCGCCAGTGTATTGTCTCTCTCAAAGGTAACAGGGTTCTGCAGTGCTGAATGGTAAGACTCCCTGTACCGGCACCTGAGCTCCTGTGCTTTGGACACCTGGCCCATTCTCCTCCTCATGCAAGGGGTGCAGGGGGGCTCCTCGGAGGACCGGATGGTCCGGCCGCAGTGTAAGTGTTCCCTGAGGTGCTGGTTGGGGGCCAGGGCTTGGGCCAAGGACAGGGGCAGGGCTGGAGCCAGAGGGACACCAGGCCTGTTAAGTGGAACAGGCCTAGTCATGAGCGCTCTGGGATATTTGTAACTGTGAGCCCCACTGAGTAGCAATGCTTCTTTCTTGTTAGTGAACTCCACCAAGTCCACGTATTCCCCCTCAACCTCAGAGGTGTTGTTGCTGCGGCTGTCCCATGTGTTGGGAGACACCCAGCCTATGGGCTTAGCCATAGGCCCATCCTGATCCACCTTAACCAGCCGGGAGCAATTACTGTCCACCAGACGCAGCGACACCGCAATGCCATGTTTAGCAGGAGAGATCCTAGTCTCCACAGAGTACACAGGTGCAGGGTGAGGCAGGACCAATGAGGGCCCGGGCCCTGCCACTACCTCCTGTTGAACAGCAGCTGGAGAAAGAGATGATGAGGCCATAGTTCTGGGTTTATCCACAAACTCAGGGAGAGTCACCTGCGCCCATGGCACCTTCACCATGCCCTGGTCTGTGGAGAGGACACAGTGGCTAAGTGGAGTACCGTGGCGGCCTTGGTTGAGCTCCCCTAGCCAGTCCTCAGAGAAGATGCAGGGGTAGGAGGTCTCAGGGATGGGTGTCTCCTCCACCTCCACCACCTGACCCTGTCCGTCCTCCAGCAGGCTCCGGACCACGATGCGGGCGGCCTGCTCAGAGAAGGGAGCAACCTGCAAGTAGAAGTCCCCTGGGCACAGAAATAGGGGGTTGATCGGGGCCAGCTGGATCACCACTTTCTCATGCAGACACAGAGGCCAGCCCTCACAGCAGAACACCACATCAGAGTACTGGGCCTGACGGGAGAAAATGACAGACATTTCTTTACCATTTAATTTGTCTTTACAATTAGCAGTACAAGACAGAGAGGAGTTGAAGGCAGTTGCAAACTTTGTAATTGACCTAACTTTGTTTTGCATAGGTGGTCGTTATTTGAGCCTGTAGGTGTGTATGGTAAACTGTTGCAGTATGTATTTTTTTGTATAGCTGTGCATCTGTGTTGATGAGTATAGCTCTGAGGTTGTTGACTCACACAGGCAGCCTGCTGAACACTCTCAAGGATGTGTTTGGCCGGGATGAGGAAGTCCAGTAGACACTGGAGGGCATCTCCACGGAAACGTTCCTCTATTACCTGGAAGAGCTGGCTCAGGACAGTGGGGGCTGTGGCCTCGAATGGGGGAAAGAGGGCTGAGAGAGTGTTCTGGATGGACCCGTCCAGAGACTCAGGGTTCTATTAACATAAGAGACAGCACAAACAAAGGTCAGCACAAACAAAGGTCAGCACAAACAAAGGTCAGCACAAACAAAGGTCAGCACAAACAAAGGTCAGCACAAACAAAGGTCAGCACAAACAAAGGTCAGCACAAACAAAAATGTAAATATTCAACAACAATAAAGAAAATGACCAAGAAAAGATAAAGATAAAGATTAGATACAGGCAGGAGTTTCTTTTCTCTCCCACATACAGTACCTTCAGAAAGTATTCATAGCCCTTGACTTATGCACATTTTGTTGTGTTACAGCCTGAATTCAAAATGGATTAAAAAAAAAACATCTCTAACCCATCTACACACAATACACCATAATGACAAAGTGGAAACCTGTTTTCATACAATTTTGCAATGTCTCATTTAGTATTCACACCCTTGGGTCAATACATTGTAGACGCACCTTTGGCAGCGATTAAAGCTGCGAGTCTCCTTCCACACCTGGATTGTGAAACATTTGCCCATTATTCTTTTCGAAAATCTTCAAGCTCTGTCAAATGGATTGTAGACCATTTTTAGGTCTTGTCATAGATTTTCCAGTAGATTTCAGTTAAAACTGTAACTCGGCCACTCAGGAACATTCACTGTCTTCTTGGTAAGCAACTCCAGTGTCAATTTGGCATTGTGATTTAGGTTATAGTCATGCCGAAATGAGAATTCATCTGCCAGTGTCTTGTGGAAAGCAGACTGAACCAGGTTTTCCTCTAGGATTCTGCCTGTACTTAGCTCCATTCGGTTTCTTTTTTATCCTGAAAAACTCACCATTTCTTAATGATTACAAGCATACCCATAACATGATGCAGTCACCACTATGCTTGAAAATATGGAGAGTGGTACACAGTAATGTGTTGTATTGGATTTGCCCCAAACATAGCACTTTATATTATGGACAAAAATTGAATTGCTTTGCCACATTTTCTTCAGTATTCCTTTAGTGCCTTGTTGCAAACAGGATGCATGTTTTGGAATATTAAATTCTGTATAGGCTTTCTTCTTTTCACTATGTCAATTAGGTTAATATTGTGGAGTAACTACAATGTTGTTGATATATCCTCAGTTTTCTCATATCACAGCCATTAAACCCTGTTTTAACTGTTTTGAAGTAACTATTGGCCTCATGGAATCATGAAATCCCTGAGTGGTTTCCTTCCTCTCTGGCAACTGCGTTAGGAAGGACGCCTGTATATTTGATGTAACTGGGTGCATTGATACACCATCCAAAGTGTAGTTAATAACTTCACCATGCTCAAAGGGATTTGTCAGCTTTTCTTTTTTTTACCCATAGGTGCCCTTCTTTTCTAGGCGTTGGAAAACCTCCCTAGTCTTTGTGGTTGAATCTGTGTTTGGAATTCTCTACTCAACTGAGGGGCCTTTAGATAATTGTATGTGTGGGGTACAGAAATCAGGTAGTCATTCAAAAATCCTGTTAAACACTATTATTGCACGCAGAGCGAGTCCATGCAATGTATTATGTGACTTGTTAAGCACATTTTTACTTGTGAACTTATTTAGGCTTGCCATAACAAATAGTTTGAATACTTATAGACTCAACACATTTCAGCTTTTCATTTTTTATAAATTTGTAAAAATGTGTAAAAACATAATTCCACTTTGACATTATGGGGTGTTGTGTGTAGGTCAGTGACACATTTTAAATTCAGGCTGTAACACAACAAAATGTGGAAAAAGTCAAGAGGTGTGAATACTTTCTGATGACTACGGTGTCATATATCGCTGATTTGAACATCTAAAAGCAGCACTGCCTCCCTTAAGGTCATAAAATACACAGTCACCATTGTCTGCTATCCTCTGATATCTGGCATCCGTCAGTATTTTTCCAATAAGATGTCACACCCCCACCTTTTTTTTCCTTCTTTTTGTTCTTTTGTTCTTCATACAGCACAATCCAATAAACGTTCACCAGAGACAGATGTTGACAACAAGAGGGCAAAGGTGCTGTGGATGTCAGGGTGGCTACAGTATCACGGGGTACATTGAGCAGCATAAGAATCATACAGGCAGATACCAATTATCCATAAACAGACTGGGGGTCTCTGCTAGAGAAGAGGCCTGGTTTATGGTTTCACATTCTCTCTGATCTCATCAGAGTGGCCCCATCACCCATTTTAGGCACTGCTTAATTTAGCTTTGTGAAGGCCATGTGTCGGCTGTGGGAGGTAAATGTACATGTGCGTGTTTCTCATCTCAATAGACAGCCTCTGTAGGAGAAAACATTGTTATGTGGTTTCTGGTGCAATGAGGTTACAATGCCTTGCCAAGTTACGTAGTCTGGTTTCAATATAATTGCAGGGATATAATGACTGGCAAATGTTACTAGACACCACCGTCTTGATTGTTCAATTATATTTCAACAAAGAGTAGGCAGTTCAATAAATATGCAAAATGTAATGATGAAGCGATTTGATCAACAATAGGCTACATCTGTTTCCTCAATGGGGAAATATGTTGCCTGCTTGCATCTCTGTTCAGTTTGTTTTGAATAGAGAAATACCACTGTGATCATTCCACAGACCACGCCACATAACTCAATGTATCCCAGCTGTGGTGTGGAGGTGGAGAGAGGGTCTGGGCGTATCAGGATGTGACCAGAACGATCCCCTCAGACCTCATCTGGCTAACTATACTGCTTCCCGTCCAGCTCTCAGTTAGAACACCTGCTAGTCTATGGTGGTCAGGAGAAAAACCTACCCTTTCACTAACCTCTGCACCCAGTAACCCAATCTGCACTCTGACTACTCGATTTGTACACTTTTATGTAACAGTTTGACTAGGATTGCAAAGGAAGGACATATTACTGGAAACTTTCGAAGTTTACCTGTAAACTACCAGAATTTTGGTATCTTTCTAGGATTTTATGTAATCAATCACAAAACATTTAGTGACCCTTTTTTACAGGTGTCTGTAATTATCTTTGGCCCTCTGTGTGGCCTTATCACATGTAAAATATATGAAATAACTAATTATGATGATTTAAAAAATGTAATTGACAAAGCTGTAAAATATTATCCTAAATATCAACTTAGTGAATACCGTTGGTGTTTAATAGGAGGTTTTTAGCATTAAATACTCTTTATATATATATTTTTTACACACCTTTATTTATTTTAATATGTCAGTATGTATTTGTTGTCAATGTTTTGGCATCAAACTGGTGGCAGTTTTGAAAAAAGTCAATAGTTGGAAGAGAACCATATGGTCTTTCTACTAGAAACTCATGGACAAAATGGACACAGGTATAAAAAATTAATACTACTGTATATATTAGTACTTTAAAAAAAGTTATTAAAGTATAAATGACCAAAGTTGCGATAGATTGCAATAGATTTTCTGTTAAGTACCGAAATTACTGAAGATTTTCCAGTAACTTTGGTAAAGTACCATTAGCTTTGCAACCCTAAGTCTGACACAAGATACTAGACCTCCTCTAAAAGCCTCTCCCAAGTCTCTGGAAAGGCTTTAGGATTCTAAGGACCAGTTCCGCATATAACATGGACACTCCCTTTTGATCTCTCCAAAGACAACGATCATTACACTTCTCGCATGACTGGGCCACAGCTCAGAGCCTCAGACACACACCAACAGTGGTGGGCTCATGATTATTTACAATAGATGATGTACTTTAGCTGGGAAACACTTGGAATTTTCATCTTATGAAGGTTGGATCATTGTCTTGGAAAAGCTCTGTTGCCCCTGAAGAAGATAGAAACACCTGCTACATGGTCAAGGGAGTTTCTATGAAAGATGTGTCTTTAAAGCATACCTTTAAAGTTGTGGCAAAATGGCTTAAGGACAACAAAGTCAAGATATTGGAGTGGCCATCACAAAGCCCTGACCTCATTCCCATAGAAAATGTTTGGACAGAACTGAAAATGTGTGTGTGAGCAAGGAGGCCTACAAACCAGTCAGGAAGAATGGGACAGAATTCCCCCAACTTATTGTGGAAGGCTACCCGAAACGTTTGACCCAAGTTAAACAATTTAAAGGCAATGCTACCAAATACTAATTGAGTGTCACACCCTGACCATAGTTTGCTTTGTATGTTTCTATGTTTTGGTTGGTCAGGGTGTGATCTGAGTGGGCATTCTATGTTGGATGTCTTGTTTGTCTATTTCTATGTATGGCCTGATATGGTTCTCAATCAGAGGCAGGTGTTAGTCATTGTCTCTGATTGGGAACCATATTTAGGTAGCCTGGGTTTCACTGTGTGTTTGTGGGTGATTGTTCCTGTCTTTGTGTTTGCACCAGATAGGACTGTTTAGGTTTTCGCACATTTATTGTTTTGTTAGTTATTTCATGTCTAGTTCCTTTATTAAAGAACATGAATAACCACCACGCTGCATTTTGGTCTGCTTCTCCTTCACCACAGGAAAACCCTTACATTGAGTGTATGTAAACATCTGACCCACTGGGAATGTGATGAAATAAATAAAAGCTGAAATAAATAATTCCTTCTATTATTCTGACATTTTGCATTTTTTAAATAAAGTGGTGATGCTATTTGGGGTTTTAGGCTGGGTTTCTGTACAGCACTTTGTGACATCAGCTGATGTATGAAGGGCTTTATAAATACATTTGATTGATTGATCCTACCTGACCTAAGACAGGGAATTTTTACTAGGATTAAATGTCAGGAAATGTGAAAATCGGAGTTTAAATGTATTTGGCTCAGGTGCATGTAAACTTCCGACTTCAACTGTATGAGATGCAGGGCCTGATGTTGGGTCAATAGAAAACTGGGGCTGACCTGACCTAAAAACATTTTCCCAGCACCTTTACGGCCTCTGAATAAAGCCCTTGTGTTATGTCATACTATGGTTGAATGAGTTGATCTCCACACTTAAAACAGCACTGCAGGGCAGGTTACTTATCAAGGCATGATAACAAGCCCTAAGGAAAGCATGACAGGTCATTTATTGGTCGTTTGAAATGAAAAACAGAGAAGAGCAGCCGAAGGTCTGCAATGTGGGAAAGTAGCATTAGCAGGGCTAGCACGGCCATGATTCATGGTTACTGTTATGTCTGAGCAACAAGAGAGCACCCTGAGGGTGTAAACAGCAAGTCTGCCTAACGGTCTACTGCTGAGTGCTTACATTCTGCTGAGGTAGGTCTAACACTGGGCACTAAATAAATACACATCCCATCTCTAAAATAAATGGCTCGTTTCAGATGCAGTTTATTGCATTAGGATATCCCAGTGGAGGCAGAGTACATTCTTATATTTCAGAGTTGAACATTTCTCTTCACTAAACAGCCAACCTAAACAACTCTTCTAAGCCAGTGGCCAAGACGCCTTTTAAGTATCCTAAAGTATTTCAGTATGAATTATCTTGTATACAAAATGTCTCTGTAATACGACCATGGATAACGTTATTTGGCAGAGCATCTGAGCAATTTAACTTCAGATAGGCAAAAGCTCAATTTCCGTTGTTTACGTCAGTTTTTATTTTTTAACGTTCAACAAATTGCGTGGAGATGTTTAGACTCTCCTAGACCAGACTATCTTTGTGATGTCTGAGGGACAGCTTTCTGTTGGCCATCAGGAGATAACACTGTCCTGTAAGCCACCCCCAGGATGACTGTCCAAACAACACACATCATTCTCAGTGGTCCCCCAGGACAGGCAGGCACAGTTTACCAAACTAGCCTATTACAGTAAGAATCTAAGAGATCACAAGTACCTCAAAGGAATGACAAACTGGACATCCATTTGCAGCTGGACCAATAGAGGGTTGTTGTAGCATCCAATCCTGTGAATTTTTGGTATCCTACATCTGGTATATTTTTCACATGTTTCTATTGAACATTTTATTAGGTGTGTTAGTTCTGTGTGACAGCGTTGGTTAGCCTTAATGATATCTTCATCTGGCATCCACTGAACAACAAACACATACTGACTTTTTAGGAATGCCCCAAAATGGAGATTAGGACAAAAGTGTGTATTGTTTAGTTGGGATGAGCTGCCTGTCAGTAACCAACCAAGATGTTATGAGTCTGTTCAGTTCAGAAGCTAAGTCCCTACCATGCATCCAAAGGATGAGATTAACATCAAGCCACGGTACACTCTTAGAAAAAAGGGTGCTATCTGGAACCTAAAACGGTTCTTTGGCTGTCCCCATAGGACAACCATTTGAAGAACCCTTTTTGGTTCCAGGTAGAACCCTTTTGGGTTCCATGTAAATCCCTTTCCACAGAAGGTTCTACATGGAACCCAAAAGAGTTGTACCTGGAACCAAAAAGGGTTCTACCTGGAACCAAAAACTCACTGAGCACACAATGGTTGAATCAATGTTGTTTCCACGTCATTTCAATAAAATGACATTTAACCAATGTGAAATAGATGTTGAATTGACATCTGTGCCCAGTGAGAGGAGTTATCCTTCGAGGACAGCTGAATAACCCCTTTGGAACCCTTTTTTCTAAGAGTGTAGTGCTATTTAGAAGGCAACTCCGTCAATAAAATATGTGAATAGATTAAGAAAAGCACAGTGTTGGTCATTATACAGTCCCTGTGATAGTGAGCATTTAGTCTTACAGAGATGGAAAACCATGCTAACTAACACAGCCAACTGTGAAGATAAACCCAGCCAGTTTCCTCCTTTGTGTCCTCAATCAGCTGGGGTTTTTGGGCTTTGCGCCCAGATTTAGACTACTTACTGTAAATGTACTGGTGCGGTGTTGCAGAAATGAGATTCATATCTGTGATCTAAATAAATCAATGTCACTGTAACATTGTTTTAATTTACAGGCCAGTTAATAGAAGGGTCTCACTGCCGGATCACTACAGATACTCAATCAGGATCTGTCTAGGTTTAGTCCCCTTTGGGTTCCATAAATGGTTGCCCTGAGTGTAGCAGACTGACTGCTGCACATTGACATGCTAATTCAGGTAAATGTCCATAAATGTCTTTTTTGACATTGGCACTTTACAAACTGTGCTTGTGTCAATAATCATGGAACTAAACTGATAAGCAAGCTATGTACAGTGAGTATACAAAACATTAAGAACACCTGCTCTTTCCATGACACTGACTTTCCAGGTGAACACAGGTGAAAGCTATAAATCCTTATTGATGTCACATGTTAAATCCACTTCAATCAGTGTAGATGAAGGGGAGGAGACGGGTTAAAGGAGGATTTTAAGCCTTGAGACCATTGACACATGGATTGTGTATGTGTACCATTCAGAGGGTGAATGGGCAAGACAAAATACAGTTCCTGTGAACAGGGTATGCTATTAGGTGCCAGGCTCACTGGTTTGTATCAAGAACTGCAACACTGCTGCTTTTTTCCCGCTCAACAGTTTCCATTGTGTATCAAGAATGGTCCACCACCCAAAGGACATCCTGCCAACTTGACACAACTGTGGGAAGCATTGGCGTCAACATGGGCCAGCATCTCTGTGGAATGCTTTTGACACATTGTAGAGTCCATGAGGCTGTTCTGACGATAAAATGAGGTTGGGGTGCAACTCAATATTAGGAAGGTAATTCCTAATGTTTGGTATACCCAGTGTAATTAAACAGAGGGCAGAATTGAAAGATAACCTCTCCTTTATAACACCTGAACAAAGTCATGATACATGTTCCCTGAAGTAAATGGACCGGGCGCCCTCAAAACGCTGAGGGCAAATATCCTGCATTACACAGCAGAATTTACAGACAGGCATTCAATTACATACCAGTAGATCTATTCTGAGAGAATGTCTCAACATCTTGATTCACCACCTCAGATCAGAACGTGCTAACGCCCTCCATGAGAACATACCAAATTACAGTGAGAGAAAATAAACACAGGCCTAATCTGTGTGGATCTACTGTCAACCATCACTGAGCCACTGAGAAGCAGAGGTTATATTTAGTTGTTTCACAAGCTCTGCAAATGGGGTATGTATTGCATGCAAACACTAATTATGATGCCTTGTCTAGCAGAATGGCTTGAAGTTGGTGGCAGACCAGTAGTCTGGCATTAGTAGTGAGCTTAAAAATATTTAATTACAAGTAGGGGATCAGTTTCATCATCTTTACTCATCCTCCTACCTGTAATTATGTCACAGCTGAACATAGTTTTATTCAAACTGGCAGTTTTCCCTCCCTCGCATGATCACAGAGATAACAAGTACATAGAGAGCCTGAATTTTATGGTGTTCCATGAGTGGCCTCAATGTTTAAGAACTTACTGAGGTAACCAGGCAAGACAGTACATACTTTTTAATGCTAAAGAAAGAACTCTTGTTTTCAGGTTGTGGTTCAATGGAAACATACCGGTATGATGGTCACTTCAGTTCCTAAGTCTACCTCTCCAATGTACTCTCATCCTGAGCTATAAAGATAATAAACATATAGCCATCCCCTCTCCAGAGCCCGAGTAGCACTTGAAACAGCAAAACATTAATTCAGTAATTTTTTCCCACAAAGGGATCCTTTGTGCAATTCTATGTGCTGGACTCTAAGAGTAGACGCAGGGCAACAGATTCTGTGAGTGTTTTGGGAAATCACTGGGAAATTGCGAATGCACAGTAACCTGAAACCTTCACCTTGAGTCAAAGCATTTTGCTGTGTCGCTAGCTATGTGTGCAAACAGGAAGCCCTACATGTGTGTTTGTAATGACAGAGATTATGGGGCCAATTTAGACATTTGAAGGATGTACATTTAAAAATATATATTTTTTAAATGATTTCCAATATGATGAAAATCCTATCAAAAAAGAAAATACAAAGAATTACACACATGAAATTGAATGAAATACAGTCAAATGAAGCCATGTTGAGCAGCAGTTACAGTACCATGTCTCCTACAGTGTGTTGGTTATCCAGTTAAGCAGGGATGTACAGAGTCCAGTCAAGAGGATAATCCTTAGACAGATGAGTCTCACAAGGTGACAAACTGACCACAGTATTCTCCAATATATCCACATTGTCTCTCATTGCTTACTGAGGAGGACAATACTTATAGAAACAGGAAAATGTGAATAAAATATATATATATATCTTTTTTTTTTTTTTAATCTTGGAGCTCCCGAGTGTTCTTCTGCTGCTGCTAATAAATCTCCCTGTCTGCTTTCTCTCTTCTGGTGTTATGTTTGTCTGCCCACAGTTTGAGAGGGGGCAGCATGACACAAGCAACTCATGCAAGAATGTAAGAGTGAGGGAGAGACAGAAAGAGAGAGAGGGAGTTAGAGGGGAGGGGAGAAGCTTTCCCTCTCAGAAGGAAATCCCTTCGAGATGATTTCTTACTTTTCTCTGGGGTTACGCTCAACTTCTGTCTCACCTCTCCCTCCCTCTTTCTTTATCGCTCCCCATCCCCTTCTCTCTTCCTCTTCCTCTCTCACACATGCACCTTTCCCACTTTCCCATTCCTTTGGCTTCCATTCCACATTCCTGTCCTCTTCTGTCCTGCAAATGAACTAAATATGCTTGTTATAATGGCACTGTGAGCAGAGAGAATGTGAAGATGGTGGATATAGATACAGAGAATTCCATTCAGGAGGACTAGCTGTGGTTTCTTCAATATCGGTAATTCCATTCTGACCAGATAACTTGACCTCACATTTGTATTTGTATTTTATTAGTGATCCCCATTATCTTCTGCCAAGGCAGCAAATACTCTTCCTGGGGACCAAACACATTAAGACGCTTATATTACACACTGTCACACCACCACAACGCAAAATGTATGATACCACTATACAACAATATTACATTGTATGTGTGTGTAGAGTGCGTGTGCTAGCGCCCATGTGTGTATGTATGTATCTATACCTGTGTGTGTCTCTTCACAGTCCCCGCTGTTCCATAAGGTGTTTTTTTAATCTGTTTAAAGAAATAATCTGACTCCACTGCTGCATCAGTTACCTGATGTGGAATAGAGTTCCATGTAGCCATGGCTCTATGTAGTACTGTGCACCTCCCATGGTCTGTTCTGGACATGGGGATTGTAAAAAGACCTCTGGTGGCATGTCTTGTGGGAGTGTCCGAGCTGTGTACTAGTAGTTTAAACAGACCCCTCGGTGCATTCAGCTTGTCAACACCTCTAACAAAGACAAGTAGTGATGAAGTCAATCTTTTGTCTTTTTCTCTCCAGTTTTGTGGTATCCAATTGGTAATTACAGTCTTGTCTCATCGCTGCAACTCCCGTACAGACTCAGGAGAGGCGAAGGTCGAGAGTCGTGCGTCCTCCGAAACACAACCCAACCAAGCCGCACTGCTTCTTGACACAATGCCCATTTAACCCGGAAGCCAGTGTGCCGGAGAAAACATCGTACACCTGGCGACTGTGTACTGTGTCCAGTCCGCCACAGGAGTCGCTATTGCGCGATGGGACAAGGACATCCCTGCAGGCCATACCCTCCCTTAACCAGGACGACACTGGGCCAATTGTGCGCCGCCCCATGGATCTCCCGGTCGCGGCCAGCTGTGACAGAGCCTGGACTCGAACCCAGAATCTCTAGTGTCACAGACCACTATGCATATCATTAATGTTAGCTCTCCATGTACATTTAAGGGCCAGCCGCACTGCTCTGTTCTGAGCCAATTGCTTTTTCCTAAGTCCCTCTTTATGGCACCTGACCACATGACTGAACAGTAGTCCAGGTGCGACAAAACTAGGGGCTGTAGGACCTGCCTTGATGACAGTGTTAAAAAAAAGTAGAGTAACGCTTTATTAAGGACAGACTTCTCCCCATTTTAGCTGCTGATGTATCAACATGTTTTGACCATGACAGTTTACAATCCAGGGTTGCTCCATGCAGTTTAGTCTCTTCAACTTGCTCAATTTCCACATTATTCATTACAATATTTAGTTGAGGTTTAGGGTTTAGTGAATGATTTATCCCAAATACAATGCTTTTACTTTTTGAAATATTTAAGATGAACTTATTCCTTGCCACCCATTCTGAAACTAACTGCAGCTCTTTGTTAAGTGTGGCAGTAATTTCAGTCGTTGTCGTAGCTGACATGTATAGTGTTGAGTCATCAAATTAAGGGGCCTAAATAGCTGCCCTGGGGAATTCCTGATTCTACCTGGATGTTGGAGAGGCTTCCAAGAACACCCTATCTGTTCTGTTAGACAGGCAACTCTTTCTTGACAACATAGCAGGGGGTGTAAAAGCCAAAACACATACGTGTTTCCTGCAGAAGACTATGATCAATAATGTCAAAAACTGTCCCCACAATCTTTTCATCATCAATATCTCTCAGCCAATCATCAGTCATTTGTGTAAGTGCTGTGCTTGTTGAATGTCCTTCCCTTTTAGTGCACTGAAAGTCTGTTGTCAATTTGTTTACCGTAAAATAGCATTGTATCTCGTCAAACACAATTTTTTCCAAAAGTTTACTACGGGTTGGTAACAGGCTGATTGGTCTGCTATTTGAGCCAGGGTTGCGCTTTACTATTATTTTTTTTAAATGTTCTTTATTTAACCTTTATTTAACTAGGCAAGTCAGTTATGAACAAATTTGTATTTACAATGACGGCCTACCCCGGCCAAACCCTAACGACACAGGGCCAATTGTGTGCCGCCCTATGGAACTCCCAATTACGGGCCGGTTGTGATGCAGCCTGGAATCGAACCAGCGTCTGTAGTGACACCTCTACCACTGAGATGCAGTGCCTTAGACCACTGCACCACTCTGGAGCGAAAACTGTTCTTAGGTAGCGGAATGACTTTTGCTTCCCTTCCGGCCTGAGGGCACACACTTTCTAGCAGGCTAAATTGAAGACATGGCAAGTAGGAGTGGCAATATCAACCACTATTATCCTCATTACTTTTGCTTCCCTCCAGACCTGGCGCACAGCTACCCTACTATCTAGGTATAAAGATCTGTGTGCAAACACACTCTCTCATGGACCAGCTCTTAGATATCTCTATTTGCAGAGCACACAGAGACAGATATCTCAAATGTATGCCCATACATCCTGTCCTTAATATCAGTGTGTTGAGAGATAAATAGTAGTTCTTTGAAGAAACATATTAACTAGATAACCATCTAAAACTACAGCCTGACAGACGCTCCCTCCCTCAGCCCCTTCTTAGTGTGCACTGACTGGACCATTTTTCCCGGACTTAAATTGGAATGTTTGTTGTGTGGATAGATCTTGTTTAGACTACCAGGCGCATTATCGGGCCAATCCGTTACACAGTCAGTCACAATATGTACCAAGACCCCAGACAGGAAGCCACACTAGGGAGGAGAAGAGATAAGATAGGAGAGAAAAGTAGAGAAGAGAAGAGAGAAGAGGGGAGAGAATAGGAGAGAAGAGAAGAGAGAAGATAGGAGAGAAAAGGAGACATATCAGGTCATTTCCTTGCCCTAACTGTAGTCTGACAGGTGGAGCTGTTCAAAGAGACAGCGGTGTGTGATGAAAAGCCTTATAACGCACGGCCACTGAGAGTAACTGTTCTTAAAAAAGTGAAAAGTATATCTGTTCCGTTTGGCTGAGTAAGCAAACCTGGGAGGGGAGAGTGAAGGCTCATACTAACCCTGACCATTGGAGAGAGGACCCCAACCAGCACATTCCTCTACACAGATTACATTCAAAGGACAAGACGTATGTGTGTGTATGTGGTTACAGTATATGTAAGAGATGGATATATCTACACTGCCCTACCATGCAAAAAGGCAGTAACTGCTCATTTGTTAAAAAATGAGTTAATATCATTTTTGCAACATTAAATACATGCTTAATCATGTGGACAATTATCCTGCCTCCATTGTATTGTTTTGGAGAAAATGGGGGTCATGTTAGCAGTAACTGCATAAAGTTACTGTGAAACCAAGGTAAATAAAAGCCATTTTTCTCAGTTCCACGCTATGAGCAGTTACTGCCTTTTTGCTTGGTAGGGCAATACATGCTTCCCAGTTTGCAGGTTCATTCCACAGGTCTTATCATACGATAGCATTTCAACTCAATAAAGGATTCAGCTTCTCCCTTGTGGACAACATGTAAGTGTTTACCAGGGCCTGGTAAACCATTCTTCCACAAAAATGAAATGAGACATTATTAAATGTACTTGCAAGCACAAAGCATATAGTAATTCTCCATTATCCCATCAAACAACCCACAGACTGGCCAAGGGGCAATGAAGTCAATTGACCCTCAGAGAGAGCATCCTAATTTATAGTGAGGATGAGCATGTGATGATTATACTCCCATATGGTTGCATTTCACCTAGCAACCTTGTGACGGTCACCAGCCAATGTGTCCTATTTACACAAGGCTTTCCTGTTGTCTGTCATATGCGTGTAATAAGCACATGTTAGTCACTTTCCCTTGGCCTTCTTTGCTTAATTGCTCATACTGGAGGGCAGTGCATTGCTCTGACTGTAACACATAACCCTGGGGAAGTGAGGATGAAAAGTACACTGCTGCATGGTCCTCTGTCCTTGTTCAACTCTCTCCCTACATCATCCTCTGCTAGGCCCCTGGCCAACACGAAAAATGTCATGCCACATCTCTGGCATATGGACTTACCAGAGTTAGCATGTTATGGCCAGGGGAGTTGTCCCTGGCTTTATGCATTAGTTGGCCAAGGCTTGGTCGACCTTGTATCATTGACCTGATTAGCCCACGGGTGACCACAGTTCCCATGTGACGCAAAAGTAGAGTCAACAGTCACAGACAGTCCACAAAAAGAACAGTAGTCAGTAGTCTGCAGGTCTCTGCAACAGTAGCTTCAGTGGCTGTGGAATGGACTGTTTTCAGTTGCAGTGTTGTTAATGCTGGTCCTATGGAAACAAGCTGACCCTGCACCTCCTCACTATTTTTGACTTGAAAATCCATTGAATGAATGGCATGTAAGAACCAAACACTTATCTAAATCAACTAACACCTCATTATCATTCTATAAAGCAGTTAACATAGGAGACAAAATGCCTTGAATAAGCAATCAGTGGCTAAATAATTACAACGGAGGCCTAATAAGGAAACTCAAAGCACTTTAACATGAACACTTGTTTCACTATGACAGATATGATGAGTGAGAAAAATAGACTCAATGGGAGAGGTCTATTTTAGCAGTCATCTAACAGGCTGTGTGAGCCTCTGACCCGACATCCTAGGCTGAACCCTGACCCTGTCATCGTAAATCACCCTCCTGTTTGTATTTGTTTCAAACAGTCTGGCCTTAAAAGCAGCTGCATCCCTTTTTTAAGTTCTCACATAGCTGTGCGTGAACTTCCTTTTTTTCTGAGGCATCAAGAGTAAACCGCCGGGGGGGAAATAACTCAAGAGACCACAAAATAACTCTAGATGACAATAAATTACAAAACTGATGAGTAGGAATGTAACGATAGTGAGTTACAGGAAAGTTTAGATGTGGTCAGTACTGAGGTAAAGGGAGGCATTAGGCAATTTTCACTCACAACATCCAGCTGAAATGCCTAATATAACGTCCCTTTTATCTAAGCAGGGGTTACTGGTGGATGAAGACTCCATGTTGCATTAGGGGACAATTCACCTCAGGGTAACCTTGAGTCGTCAGTGTCTGTCCTTCAGGCTAATTCACACGGAGCCTTGTCTTTGACTCATACATGTCCTCCAGAGTATCTCTAAAGATGCCCTCTCTACTATTAATCACCCATAGACAAGCCAATCTCATTTTAACTGGAGAATCTGTTGGTGATAAGCCATCACTTTGACCCCAACCCTCCTCATACCCTGAAACTAAATCTAATATGACCCTTTTCATGGATAATATAGACTGCCAAGCCTACTGGTGGTCTCTTCCCCGCGCAAATTCAGTCTGGCTCTCCCAGCATGTTCTCCCTGGAGCCTGCCAGGGACAAGTCTACTCCCTGACTCACACAGACCCCTCCACCTCCTCCACTCCTCCTTTCCACCGCAGCTCCCCCACGATTGGACTGACAGTGTGCAGCTGCTTAAACAACACAACGGCTGAATGTCTTGCTGCTGCTGGGATGCACTCCTTGGGTCCTTATTTATAACCTGCTGCACAGGGGCAGTCCTAGTGGAGAGATACAGACAGCAGCAGCTGGCAAGGAACAGAGAAAGTGGTATAGTGGGATATTGGGAAACACTGGAGGGAAGGAAGTTATAGAAAGAAAATGGAAAGGAAGAATTAAATCATCATATTTCAACTCACTAATTGTCTCATACCTGAAAAGTTCTGGTGTTAGTTGTAATGGATTATAGGGAAATTGTAGCTCCCTCTACTGGGCTTCTGATGAATATAAGACCTAGTATTACTCTATATTCTGGTGGGGGATAGCAAGAGATTCAATTATAAATGATTTATGTAAATAATGATTAAAAAGGATCTGGTGACCAACAAATGGTGTGAATAGTATAGTGTTAAATACCAATGCCAAAGGGTCCCCACTGGGCCCACACTGGTTGAATCAAGGTTGTCATTTCAATGGAATTACGTTAAACCAACGTGGAATAGACGTTGACGTTGAGCACCAACATGTTAAGTTCATAGGACCATGTCAAATTGGGTGTCAAATGAAAGCTAAGAGTCTATATTTTTTAGATATGAAGGCATATATAGATTTTTAAACCATTTTCTGTAAAGAAAATGTGGAATAAGCAAAGGCTTTGATTTCTGGTCAAACAGATGGAAATGGGGTCTTAGACAACACCTATCAGAAAAGTCTTAAAAGGTAGAAATACATCAAAACACAACAATGCTGAAGTAAAGACCCCTGCCAACTAATATCAATGCATATTTAGTTGTTGGGAAATGATTTGCCTTCTGTAAGTTTAAGTAACATTACCCTGGGCCTTGAAATTCTGTTATCCTAAACCCTACATATCTTTAAGATAATTAAGGGAGGATAATGAAAGTTCACAGAAGTAACAAGTATAGGTAGACCTATCAATTAGTTATAGTGTTTTTACTGATATAAAGTTTGTTTATGAATTATTAAGTGATTAAAACGAACAGAATTTCTGAAAAATCGGTAACGGAATTTCTGCAATTGAATTGACTACAGTGGGAAATCATAGTAGTCACAAACCATAGCTGGGTCCACAAATTTTGACAGCACAGTACAGTACAGTAAAGAGAAGTATAGTTCAGTACACAGTGGAGCACACTGTAATGTATTGTACTGCGCTGCACTCTACAGTACTGAACTACACTATACAGTTACATGCTGTGCTGTACTGTGCTCTAGTTTTCTGTACTTTGATGTTCAAACATGTGAAACATAGATGTCTATGATTGGTTCAGATAATTAAATAGTGTTTGTTCATTTATACAGTAATCATTATTAAACATGTCCTAACCTGAAATTTGAACTCACAACCTCTTTATTAATGGCATTCAGATCTTCCTGCTATGCCACCATGTCTGTGTCAGTTATCAGTTAATTACTATTCTCTCATCATTGATTTGATTGACTTATTTCAGTAATTTGGGGGGCTTCGGTATAGTTGTCTTATGCTGGTGGGGCATATTACTGTTTTAATGTTATTCCTTAATGACTATGATCAATAAAATAGTTTTTCTTGAGAGCACTTCTAACAGAGCTGAGTTTTCCTTAGTGTAAAGTGTAGCAATAGTGGCATAGCAGGAAGATTGGAATGCTGTGAACCAAGAGGTTGTGAGGTCAAATCTCAGGTGAGGATGTGTTAAATACTAATTACTGTATGCATGCACAATGTAATCATGTTTGTGAGATATGTTAATTGAAAACATTTTATGTTAAAAGCTCTGTGTAACTTGTTCTAATGCCTTTTTTTCTGTGTAAAATAATAATTTGTAATTGAATGAACATATGAAACAAATTGAGCAAACATGTAATTTTTTATTGACTGCATTTTGTCCTAGATTTTCTCATGTTGGAGCTAAGTTTGGGCCAACTATAAATATTAAATTAAGGTAACACTTTGACCAAACAGTTGAGTAAACAAACAAAAAAAGCAGTGGAACCAGTTACTTAATAATAGTTAGTTGCAACATCTAGACTTTTTTACAGAGCATAATGAAAAGTGTGTGGGCAATGGTCAACATTTATTTACCAATTCATGACAGTCATATTTCTCCCAGTTAAAATCACACCTGACCAAGACACATGGGATGGACTAACATAATATTCTATGTACCATAGCCTATTCTATAGGCCAATGTAAAGGTGATGATCAATAATATGCTTTAGTCTTGAGACATGGATGTGATGCTAAATGTGTCTAGAAAACGAAATGATGGCCATTTCTCTACCCTTTTACAAAGGAGGCATGGGATTTATAGAGTAGACAATTTGTACACGAGTCAATTTTAAACCTGAGAAAGTTAATTAAGGCCCCTTGTGTTCAATGTAACTCCTTTACGTGACAAGCAAACATGCCTTTATTTGCCGCTGTGCGAATCTCAAACAGTAAACATTGAAGTCAGCAGACTCTGTCCCGAGTAGGCTATATCCTACAGCTCCTGCTTGCAACTGATCTTCATTCTCACAAAAACATTGCCAAACAAAATACAACCACATACAAAACATTTTCTGGACCAGTAGCCTGCAATAGGTTTGAGTAGTCCTATAATAGCACATTAGCACAGTATTTATAAACCCTACACTGATATATGATTTTATTGACCTGACTAACGTTTTGAATGAATGCATGATCAATTCTGAAGAAAATTGTGTGAGCAAAATGTCAAGAGTGAAACACTTACCAGCCCTTAACGTGTCTATGTCGCTCTTCATTTCATATTCATCAAGTTCCATGAGCGGTCGACAGACGAATAATCAATCCCAGAGGCTTGATTTGGAAGATAACCTTGCTGCAACCTAATCGACAGGTAGACAAATCTCTGCTGCTGCTCAGTAGGCTGCAGACCCGAAGTAGCCCTGTGTGCCTCCATCTGCGCCGCGGGAATGCTTGCAGTCACAGCAGCAAGTGTGAAAGGTCATCGAGGCTCTTCAATTATGACTGGCTGACAGGCCCTGTTGTTCAGGTCACGATTGGTGCCCACCCGTCTGGTGCCATGGTGTCTCCAACGTCTTTTTCGAGGTGCATGGAACGGTTTTGTGAGATCATCATCGTACTAGAGCTGATCTGTTGAAACGTACAGCTGTTGAATGTGACTTGTGTCCTTCTGCTGAATTTACAGCTTTTCAAATATAACTGAAAATGCTTATAGTCATGGCAACGTGCATAGCATGAGTGAGTCTAAGTTATTAATGGAACAGGATATGAGTGTGGGAATTGAGTGGTTCAGAATGTTGCAGTTTTTTCTTCAAAAAGATTCTGTTTCTGAACACAGGTCACTCCATTCCAAACAAGGGCATTCTGTTCTGTCTCTCCCCTAAATAAACAATGCACTGCCAAATATGGATCGGTTAGTATTCCTAATTAACTATACATTATCTCTCTTCTCTTGAAGCTCTCCCTTCCTTTGCCTGGCTTTATTTGTTCAGTTTGTATTGGTCTACAATGTTCTAAAATATGTTATCATCTTATACAAAACATAGGATATGATTGAGGACAATGACAGATTATCTCAGATCCTTGAAGGATCCCAAAAATGATTTTTTTTTCTGTAGATCAGCATGTCCAAAGCTTAAGCAAACATGATTTGTTCATTTCATCATTTCTATTGCCTTTGTGTATTATTTTAAGTTACATGCAGCATAGTTTCCCCTCATGTACAGTATGATGATGCTTCACATTCCAACACTGTTTATATCAGTCAAGCCTTTCTCGTGGGAACAAGAACATTTGATTAGAGATAACATTTTCTCATAACATAGGTTAGTCATCAACGTACAGTAACTGAGAGAGATCTATTACGCTGGCCCGGGTTGAATCGGCCAATGGCCCGTCACATCATAGGGAGATAGTGGGTAGGGAAGAGCACCCTTCTCAAATCAAACAGTCATTTGCGCCGCTCGGTCATGTTGTCAACAGGGCAACATAGTTGATCGTCCAGAAACATAAAACGTCTCTTTTCCATAAAATAAAGGTTTGAATTTACTAACTACTTTTCATTGGGAAGGCAGATAAAGTGTTTTTATCAAAAGCAATCACTTTTGCATGCAAACTGTTTTTACCTGCAGTACCAGTCAAAGTTTGAACACACCTGCTCATTCAAGGGTTTTTATTTTTTTGTACTATTTTCTACATTGTAGAATAATAGTGAAGATGTCAAAACTATGAAATAACACAAAAAAGTGTTAAACAAAATGTAGATTTTAGATTTTTCAAAGTAGCCACCCTTTGCCTTGATACAGCTTTGCACACTTTTGGCATTCTCTCAACCAGCTTCACCTGGAATGCTTTTCCGACAGTCTTGAAGGAGTTCCTACATATGCTGAGCACTTTTTGGCAGATTTTCCTTCACTCTGCAGTCCAACTCATCCCAAATCATCTCGATTGGGTTGAGGTTGGGTGATTGTGGAACTATCATTTGTTTTTCAACAGGACAATGACCCAACACACCTCCAGGCTGTGTAAGGGCTATTTGACCAAGAAGTAGAGTGATGGAGAGCTGCATCAGATGACCTGGCCTCCACAATACCCCGACCTCAACTAAACTAAGATGGTTTGGGATGAGTCGGACTGCAGAGTGAAGGAAAAGCAGCCAACAAGTGCTCAGCATATTTGGGAACTCCTTCAAGACTGTTAGAAAAGCATTCCAGGTGAAGCTGGTTGAGAGAATGCCAAGAGTGTGCAAAGCCGTCATCAAGGCAAAGGGTGGCTATTTTGAAGAATCTTTGTTTAACACTTTTTTGGTTACTACATGATTCCATATGTGTTATTTCATAGTTTTGATGTCTTTACTATTATTCTACAATGTAGAAAATAGTCAAAATAGAGAAAAACCCTTGAATGAGTAGGTGTTCTAAAACTTGACCTGTAGTGTAACTTTGGGTCTTCCTTTCCTGTGGCGGTCCTCATGAGAGCCAGTTTCATCATAACGCTTGCTGGTTTTTGCAGCACTTGAAGAAACTTTCAAAGTTCTTGAAATTTTCCGCATTGCATGACATTCATGTCTTAAAGTAATGATGGACTGTTGTTTCTCTTTGCTTATTTGAGCTGTTCTTGCCATAATATGGACTTGGTCTTTCACCAAATATGTCTATTTTCTGTATACCACCCCTACCTTGTCACAGTGCAACTGATTGGCTCAAACGCATTAAGAAGAAAAGAAATTCCACAAATTAACTTCTAACAAGGCAAACCTGTTAATTGAAATGCATTCCAGGTGACTACCTCATGAAGCTGGTTGATAGAATGCCAAGAGTGCGCAAAGCTGTCATCAAGGCAAAGGGTGGCTACTTTGAAAAATCTCAAATCTCAAATATATTCTGATTTGTTTAACACTTTTTTGCTTACTACATGATTCCATATGTGTTATTTCATAGTTTTGAGGTCTTCATTACTATTCTACAATGTAGAGGTGTGTCCAAACTTTTGACTGGTACTGTATACCTGGGCCTGATTACTATTTAGCCATCCATGTTCTTTGACATGTGATTCAGGCACTGCAAGATTATGCTTGTTTAGCTTTATGCATGATAAGCTTTATAGTGTGCCATTAAGAAGATGATTTACTGTATTTAGCTTAACCTCTGTGACGCAGTAGTGTGAAAGTATATATAGCCCTAGTTGCCTTGTATAGTCTCTCATGTGTATAAATTACATTTCCATGTTTGTCTCTCCTCCTAGAAACCACACACACTGTTCTATAAGCACACAAAATGGAAAGTGCAATGTTGTGTGGCAACAATAAAAAACCTTTTCTGTAATCTTTGATTCTGTTCTTGCCAGACATCCCTGTGGTCCTTCACACATCCCTGAATCAGTACATAGTGTTTAGTAGAGGTCATCCAGACCCTTTCCATTTTTTCAGTAACCTTTAAATTATTGGATTTGCCAGTTAAATGATTTCTCTAAATTAAAATATCTACATTGCCCTAAAGTACAGGTAATATGATCTGGTTTTATAGATTAAAAATTATACCTGCTGCAAACCCCAATATAATACAATATAATACTGCAATTTAGTAATCCCAATGTCCCTCAAATTGTCCCAAATATAACTGTTTCTCAAACTGTGTGTTGCAGTCCTATATAAAAACAGCAGATGGCAATATAAGGTTGTATGTCTGGTCTAAATTGAACGAAATACACAAACTATGCTGCAATTGTTGGTTACTTTGGTTACCCAATAAAATGTGGAATGAGCTTTTTTTAAGAGATGACAATGCAGTTTGGCTATCTTCCTTCCTGCACCTGCATGAAGGGGAGAAGACAGGTTAAATGAAGATTGTTAAGTCTTGAGACAATTGAGACATGGATTGTGTGTGTGTTCAATCAAGTGGGGCAAGACAAAAGATTGAAGCGCCTTTGAACGGGTTATGGAAGTAGGTGTCAGGCGCACTGATATGAGTGTCAAGAACTGCAAAACAGTTTCCCGTGTGTATCAAGAATGGTCCACCACCCAAAGGACATCCAACTTTACACAACTGTGGGAAGCATTGGCGTCAACATGGGCCAGAATCCCTGTGGAACGCTTTCGACCATGCTCCAACGAATTGAGGCTGTTCTGACGGGAAAAGAGGGAGCAACTCAATATTTGGAAGGTGTTCCTAATGTTGTGTACACTCAGTGTGTTCTTTTTCTGTCATAACAACAGCTGTCCAATATGCATGACCAACCATACTGAGTTTCTCCACTCATGCATTCAGACAATTATTATCCTGAATGGGATAATTTGTGGTATAAACATCCCTCGGCCTAACAGGTGTGTCGGCCAAACTGAGGGACATTATCGCAGGTCTTGAATGCTTTTATGACAGTTGTATTACATAGTCACTGATCCTGCAAAACTTTTGTAAACCTGTTATGGATGCTACAGTTTTTCCTCACCTTGACTTTCTGTGACTACAGTCTAAAAATGGAAAATTATTGAATCCTTGGCTTTGTGACATTTATCCTGTGACTCAACTCATGACTGTGTTGTCAAACTTTCCCCTCTGGCCTGAGACAGACAAACATACAGCATTCTTCTTCATCCTCCAATTCTAAAGAATGACCAAGAGACAAAGAAGAAAGATAGTAGAGAGCTGACAGAACTATGATTTGCTGTGTAGAGGCAACAGCCAATATTGAGGCCAGCATGTGGTAAATTTCTCCATACCGTGTCTGTAGATTGATTGAAAACGATAAAAACATCAAATGAGAGCATAATATGTCCATTTGTGAAATTTTTCATCAAAAATGTATTTTAGGTGGAAGAGCAGTATGGTGATGTTTCTGGCAATAGCAAACTCACTAGATGTCATTTTACTGAGTTAGAATTCACAACTATCCAATTAATAAATTGATAGACTGGATGCAGTCTATCACAGTGCCATCCGGTTTGTCACCAAAGCCCCATATACTACCCAATATTGCGACCTGTACGCTCTCGTTGGTTGGCCCTCGCTTCATACTCGTCGCCAAACCCACTGGCTACAGGTTATCTACAGTCTCTGCTAGGTAAAGCCCCGCCTTATCTCAGCTCACTGGTCACCATTGCAGCACCCACTCGTAGCTCGCGCTCCAGCAGGTATATCTCACTGGTCATCCCCAAAGCCAATTCCTCCTTTGGTCGTCTTTCCTTCCAGTTCTCTGCCGCCAGTGACTGGAACAAACTGCAAAAATCTCTGAAGCTGGAGACTCATATCTCCCTCACTAGCTTTAAGCACCAGCTGTCAGAGCAGCTCACAGTTCACTGCACCTGTACGTAGCCCGTCTGTAAACAGCCCATCTATCTACCTACCTCATCCCCATACAGTCTTTATTTATCTTGCTACTTTGCACCCTAGTATCTCTACATTCATCTTCTGCACATCTACCGTTCCAGTGTTTAATTGCTATATTGTAATTACTTTGCCACAATGGCCTATTTCTTGCCTTAACTCCCTTATCTTACCTTATTTGCACTCACTGTATATAGACTTGTTTTCTTTTTTTCTACTGTATTATTGACTGTATGTTTTGTTTATTCCATGTGTAACTCTGTGTTGTTGTATGTGTCAAATTGCTATGCTTTATCTTGGCCAGGTCGCAGTTGCAAATGAGAACTTGTTCTCAACTAGCCTACCTGGTTAAATAAAGGTGAAATAAAAAATAAAAAATTGAAAGATTGAGTATTGCAATCATTTCTGTGTGACATTTTCCAGAATATTTTGCTGAAAAGGAATGTTTTCTTCATGCAGCAGAGCTTGAAAATGTGAAAAATCTGTCTCCCTATGACAACTGACATTTACAGTATATCATCAACGTTTGGCCTCCAAATATGGATACAAAAGTTTTCACAGAAAACACACACTACACTAATCCCAACATAACTCAAACACAATTCATTAAAAATGGATTTTTCAGGACATCATTGAAAGAGAACTTGATATTAAAAGGCCATTTTAAACACTGCTCAGTCATGTACAGTTGAATTCGGAAGTTTACAGACACTTACGAAGGAGTCATTAAAACTCGTTTTTCAACCACACCACAAATTTCTTGTTAACAAACTATAGTTTTGGCAAGTCGGTTAGGACATCTACTTTGTGCATGAAACAAGTAATTTTTCCAACAATTGTTTACATACATATTATTTCACTTATAATTCACTGTGCACAATTGCAGTGGGTCAGAAGTTTACGTACACTAAGTTGACTGTGCCTTTAAACAGCTTGGAAAATTCCAGAAAATTATGTCATGGCTTTAGAAGCTTCTGACAGGCTAATTGACATCATTTGAGTCAATTGGAGGTGTACCTGTGGATGTATTTCACGGCCTACCTTCAAACTCAATGCCTCTTTGCTTGACATCATGGGAAAATCAAAAGAAATCAGCCAAGACCTCCAAAATGCTGGTTCATCCTTGGGAGCAATTTCCAAACGTCTGAAGGTACCACGTTCATCTGTACAAACAATAGTACGCAAGTAAAAACACCATGGGACCACGCAGCCGTTATACCGCTTAGGAAGTAGAGGCGTTCTGTCTCCTAGAGATGAACGTACTTTGGTGAGAAAAGTGCAAATCCATCCCAGAACAACAGCAAAGGACGTAATGAAGATGCTGGAGGAAACAGGTACAAAAGTATCTATATCCACAGTAAAACTAGTCCTACATCAACATAACCTGAAAGGCCGCTCAGCAAGGAAGAAGCCACTGCTCCAAAACTGCCATAAAAAAAGCCAGACTATGGTTTGCAACTGCACATGGGGTCAAAGATCATACGTTTTGGAGAAATGTCCTCTGGTCTGATGATTCAAAAATAGAACTGTTTGGCCATAATGACCATCGTTATGTTTGGAGGAAAAAGGAGGAGGTGTAAACGGTCTTCTTCTGGTGAAAGAGAGGCGGACCAAAATGCAGCGTGGTGGTTATTCATGCTTAATTTATAAAGACACTACACATGAATAAACTAACATAAACAATAAACGTGCGAAAACCTAAACAGCCCTATCTGGTGCAAACACAAACACAGGAACAAGGACAATCACCCACAAAACCCAACACCAAACAGGCTACCTAAATATGGTTCCCAATCAGAGACAATGACGAACACCTGCCTCTGATTGAGAACCATATCAGGCCAAACATAGAACTAGACAAACTAAATCAAATCAAATCAAATCAAATCAAACTAGACATGTAACATAGAATGCCCACTCAGCTCACACCCTGACCAACCAAAACATAGAAACATACAAAGCAAACTATGGTCAGGGTGTGACAGTACCCCCCCCAAGGTGCGGACTCCGGCCGCAAAACCTGAACCTATAGGGGAGGGTCTGGGTGGGCATCTGTCCGCTGTGGCGGCTCTGGTGTTGGACGTGGCCCACTTCACCGTAGTCTTAGTCCCCCACCTTGTCCGCTTCCGTGGCCTCCTCACCATGGCAACTCTTGTCAATGGACAGAGGGGCGGCAGCTCGGGACAGAGGGGCAGGGGCTCTTGGCTGAGGAGCAGGGGCTCTTGGCTGAGGGGCTCTGGCGGCTCTGGGCTGAGGGGCTCTGGCGGCTCTGGGCAGAAGGGTGGCTCTGGCGGCACTGGGCAGACGGGAAGCTCTGGCAACGCTGGGCAGACGGGAAGCTCCGGCAACGCTGGGCAGACGGGAAGCTCCGGCAACGCTGGGCAGACGGGAAGCTCCGGCAATGCTGGAGAGGAAGGCTCTGGCAGCGCTGGACTGAGTAGCTCTGGCGCCTCTGGACTGAGGGGCGGGAGCTCTGGTAGCGCCGAACAGGCGGGAGACTCCGGCTGCGCTGGAGAGGAGGAAGGCTCTGGTAGCGCTGGAGAGGAGGAAGGCCCCGGCAGCGCTGGACAGGTGGAACGCACTGTAGGCCTGATACGTGGTGCTGGCACTGGTGGTACTGGGCCAAGGACACGCACAGGAAGCCTGGTGCGGGGAGCTGCCACCGGAGGGCGGGTGTGTGGAGGTGGCACTGGATGGACCGGACCGTAAAGGCGTACTGGAGATCTTGAGAGCAGGGCTGGCACTAACCGCCCTGGCTGGATCTTCACCCTAGCCCGGCAGATGTGGGAAGCTGGGATGTAGCGCACCGGGCTAAGCACGCGTACTGGGGACACCGTGCGAACCACCACATAACATGGTGCCTGACCAGCACCACGCTCGCCACGGTTAGCACTGCTAAGAGCACTGTAGTGCTGAGATGGCACAGGACGTGCAAGGCTAGGGAGATGCACAGGAGGCCTGGTGCGTGAGGCTGGCACAGTCTTCAACAGACAACTAGCACGCACCTCAGGACGAGTATGGAGAGCTGACCCAGGTGTCATCAAATCCTCGACACGCTCCGTCGGGCTAATTCCGTGTCTCATGCACCAACACAGCAACTCCCTCATATCTCTCTCCTCCAATTTCCCCATTAACTCCTTCACAGTCTCTGCTTCGCTCACCTCCAACACCAGCTCTGGTTTTGGCTCCTCACGATAAACAGGGGGAGTTGACTCAGGTCTGACTCCTGACTCTGCCACACTCCCCCTGTGCCTCCCCCCCAAGACATTTTTGGGGCTGACTCTCGGGCTTCCGTCCGCGCCGCCGTGCTTGCTTCGCCAACCTCATTCTCCTGTAACCTTCCGCGCACTGCTCCATCGAATCCCAGGCGGGCTCCGGCACTCTCCCTGGGTCGACCGCCCACCTGTCTATTTCCTCCCAAGTAGTATAGTCCATATTCTTGCCGTCCAAACCGTCCTCCCATGTCCATTCCTCTTTTCGCTGCTGTTGCCCGTTACCACGCCGCTTGGTCCTGTTGTGGTGGGTGATTCTGTAACGGTTTTCTTCTGGTGAAAGAGAGGCGGACCAAAATGCAGCGTGGTGGTTATTCATGTTTAATTTATAAAGACACTATACATGAATAAACTAACAAAAACAATAACATAACTCAAACACAATTCATTAAAAAACCTAAACAGCCCTATCTGGTTCAAACACAGAGACAGGAACAAGGACAATCACCCACAAAACCCAACACCAAACAGGCTACCTAAATATGGTTCCCAATCAGAGACAATGACGAACACCTGCCTCTGATTGAGAACCATATCAGGCCAAACATAGAACTAGAGAAACTAGACATGTAACATAGAATGCCCACTCAGCTCACACCCTGACCAACCAAAACATAGAAACATACAAAGCAAACTATGGTCAGGGTGTGACAGGAGGCTTGCAAGCCGAAGAACACCATCCCAACTGTGAAGCACGGGGGTGACAGCATCCTTTTGTGGGGGTGCTTGCTGCAGGAAGGACTGGTGCACTTACCAAAAATAGATGGCATCATGAGGGAGGGAAATGATGTGGATATTTTGAAGCAACATCTCAAGACATCAGTCAGGAAGTTAAAGCTCGATCGCAAATGGGTCTTCCAAATGGACAATGACGCCAAGCATACTTCCAAATTTGTTGCAATATGGCTTAAGGACAACAAAGTCAAGGTATTGGTGTGGCCATCACCACGCCCTGACCTCAATCCCATAGAAGATTTGTGGGCAGAACTGAAAAAGCGTGTGTGAGCAAAGATGCCTACGAACCTGACTCAGTTACACCAGCTCTGTCAGGAGGAATGGGCCAAAATTCACCCAATTTATTATGGGAAGCTTGTGGAAGGCTACCCGAAACGTTTGACCCAAGTTAAACAATTTAAAGGCAATGCTACCAAATCCTAATTGAGTGTATGTAAACTTCTGACCCACTGTCAGAAGTGTGATGAAAGAAATAAAAGCTGAAATAAATAATTCTCTCTACTATTATTCTGACATTTCACATTCTCAAAGTAAAGTGGTGATTCTAACTGACCTAAGACAGGGAATTTTTACTTGGATTATATGTCAGGAATTGTGAAAAACTGAGTTTGAATATATTCAAATCAAATCAAATGTATTTGTCACATACACATGGTTAGCAGATGTTAATGCGAGTGTAGCGAAATGCTTGTGCTTCTAGTTCCGACAATGCAGTAATAACCAATGAGTAATCTAACCTAACAATTCCAAAACTACTACCTTATACACACAAGTGTAAAGGGATAAAGAATATGTACATAAAGAAATGAATGAGTGATGGTACAGAACAGCATAGGCAAGATGCAGTAGATGGTATCGAGTACAGTATATACATATGAGATGATTAATGTAGGGTATGTAAACAAAGTGGCATAGTTTAAAGTGGATAGTGATACATGTATTACATAAAGATGCAGTAGATGATATAGAGTACAGTATATACATATACATATGAGATGAATAATGTAGGGTATGTAAACATTAATATTAAGTAGCATTGTTTAAAGTGGCTAGTGATATATTTTACATCAATTTCCATCAAATCCCATTATTAAAGTGGCTGGAGTTGAGTCAGTGTGTTGGCAGCAGCCACTCAATGTTATCTGTGACTGTTTAACAGTCTGATGGCCTTGAGATA